>NW_027516077.1:0-65993 GCF_048772815.1 Callospermophilus lateralis
AAAGTGTTTTTCGCCAGTCTCTGCATGGGGTACTTCAAGAGGAAACAAACCATAGAGATAGAACTTAGAACTACTTCATTTGCTCAAGTTTCAAGGAGCTAGCACAAACCGTATTTGATTTAGAGTTTCAACACATCTATCTATATAGCAGAAAACAGAGTGAAACCTAAAAATTCAAACTGTTACTGGAAACGAACGCTTGAACCTAGAAGAGTGAAAATTGGGCAGCCAAGTGGGCTTAGTGAACTGATCATTACTACCAAGTATCATCAAGATTTGGTGAAAAAATGTTTGCTGAGATTTCAGCCAACTAGTAGTTTTTTGGAAGCTTGGCAAACCCTTTCAAACGAAAGTGGTTTTCACCAGTCTCTACAAGGGGTACTTCAAGAGGAAACAAACCATAGAGATAGAACTTAGAACTACTTCATTTGGTCAAGTTTCAAGGAGCTAGCACAAACCGTATTTGATTTAGAGTTTCAACACATCTATCTATATAGCAGAAAACAGAGTGAAACCTAAAAATTCAAAGTGTTGCTGGAAACGAACGCTTGAACCTAGAAGAGTGAAAACTGGGCAGACAAGTGGGCTTAGTGAACTGATCATTACCACCAAGTATCATCAAGATTTGGTGAAAAAATGTTTGCTGAGATTTCAGCCAACTAGTAGTTTTTTGGAAGCTTGGCAACCCCTTTCAAACGAAAGTGTTTTTCGCCAGTCTCTGCAAGGGGTACTTCAAGGGGAAACAAACCATAGAGATAGAACTTAGAACTACTTCATTTGCTCAAGTTTCAAGGAGCTAGCACAAACCGTATTTGATATAGAGTTTAAAACACATGTATCTATGTAGGAGAAAACAGAGTGAAACCTAAAAATTCACACTGTTACTGGAAACGAACGCTTGAACCTAGAAGAGTGAAAATTGGGCAGCCAAGTGGGCTTAGTTAACTGATCATTACCACCAAGTATCATCAAGATTTGGTGAAAAAATGTTTGCTGAGATTTCAGCCAACTAGTAGTTTTTTGGAAGCTTGGCAACCCCTTTCAAACGAAAGTGTTTTTCGCCAGTCTCTGCATGGGGTACTTCAAGAGGAAACAAACCATAGAGATAGAACTTAGAACTACTTCATTTGCTCAAGTTTCAAGGAGCTAGCACAAACCGTATTTGATTTAGAGTTTCAACACATCTATCTATATAGCAGAAAACAGAGTGAAACCTAAAAATTCAAACTGTTACTGGAAACGAACGCTTGAACCTAAAAGAGTGAAAATTGGGCAGCCAAGTGGGCTTAGTGAACTGATCATTACCACCAAGTATCATCAAGATTTGGTGAAAAAATGTTTGCTGAGATTTCAGCCAACTAGTAGTTTTTTGGAAGCTTGGCAACCCCTTTCAAACGAGAGTGGTTTTCGCCAGTCTCTGCATGGGGTACTTCAAGGGGAAACAAACCATAGAGATAGAACTTAGAACTACTTCATTTGCTCAAGTTTCAAGGAGCTAGCACAAACCGTATTTGATATAGAGTTTAAAACACATGTATCTATGTAGGAGAAAACAGAGTGAAACCTAAAAATTCAAACTGTTACTGGAAACGAATGCTTCAACCTAGAAGAATAAAAATTGGACAGGCAAGTGGGCTTAGTGAACTGATCATTACCACCAAGTATCATCAAGATTTGGTGAAAAAATGTTTGCTGAGATTTCAGCCAACTAGTAGTTTTTTGGAAGCTTGGCAACCCCTTTCAAACGAAAGTGTTTTTCGCCAGTCTCTGCATGGGGTACTTCAAGAGGAAACAAACCATAGAGATAGAACTTAGAACTACTTCATTTGCTCAAGTTTCAAGGAGCTAGCACAAACCGTATTTGATTTAGAGTTTCAACACATCTATCTATATAGCAGAAAACAGAGTGAAACCTAAAAATTCAAACTGTTACTGGAAACGAACGCTTGAACCTAAAAGAGTGAAAATTGGGCAGCCAAGTGGGCTTAGTGAACTGATCATTACCACCAAGTATCATCAAGATTTGGTGAAAAAATGTTTGCTGAGATTTCAGCCAACTAGTAGTTTTTTGGAAGCTTGGCAACCCCTTTCAAACGAGAGTGGTTTTCGCCAGTCTCTGCATGGGGTACTTCAAGGGGAAACAAACCATAGAGATAGAACTTAGAACTACTTCATTTGCTCAAGTTTCAAGGAGCTAGCACAAACCGTATTTGATATAGAGTTTAAAACACATGTATCTATGTAGGAGAAAACAGAGTGAAACCTAAAAATTCAAACTGTTACTGGAAACGAATGCTTCAACCTAGAAGAATAAAAATTGGACAGGCAAGTGGGCTTAGTGAACTGATCATTACCACCAAGTATCATCAAGATTTGGTGAAAAAATGTTTGCTGAGATTTCAGCCAACTAGTAGTTTTTTGGAAGCTTGGCAACCCCTTTCAAACGAAAGAGGTTTTCGCCAGATTCTGCATGGGGTACTTCAAGAGGAAGCAAACCATGGAGATAGAACTTAGAACTACTTCATTTGGTCAAGTTTCAAGGAGCTAGCACAAACCGTGTTTGATTTAGAATTCCAAACACAGCTATCTATGTAGGAGAAAACACAGTGAAACCTAAAAATTCAAACTGTTACTGGAAACGAATGCTTCAACCTAGAAGAATAAAAATTGGGCAGCCAAGTGGGCTTAGTGAACTGATCATTACCACCAAGTATCATCAAGATTTGGTAAAAAAATGTTTGCTGAGATTTCAGCCAACTAGTAGTTTTTTGGAAGCTTGGCAACCCCTTTCAAACGAAAGTGGTTTTCGCCAGTCTCTGCATGGGGTACTTCAAGAGGAAACAAACCATAGAGATAGAACTTAGAACTACTTCATTTGCTCAAGTTTCAAGGAGCTAGCACAAACCGTATTTGATTTAGAGTTTCAACACATCTATCTATATAGCAGAAAACAGATTGAAACCTAAAAATTCAAACTGTTACTGGAAACGAACGCTTGAACCTAGAAGAGTGAAAATTGGGCAGCCAAGTGGGCTTAGTGAACTGATCATTACCACCAAGTATCATCAAGATTTGGTGAAAAAATGTTTGCTGAGATTTCAGCCAACTAGTAGTTTTTTGGAAGCTTGGCAACCCCTTTCAAACGAAAGTGGTTTTCGCCAGTCTCTGCATGGGGTACTTCAAGGGGAAACAAACCATAGAGATAGAACTTAGAACTACTTCATTTGCTCAAGTTTCAAGGAGCTAGCACAAACCGTGTTTGATTTAGAATTCCAAACACAGCTATCTATGTAGGAGAAAACACAGTGAAACCTAAAAATTCAAACTGTTACTGGAAACGAATGCTTCAACCTAGAAGAATAAAAATTGGGCAGCCAAGTGGGCTTAGTGAACTGATCATTACCACCAAGTATCATCAAGATTTGGTGAAAAAATGTTTGCTGAGATTTCAGCCAACTAGTAGTTTTTTGGAAGCTTGGCAACCCCTTTCAAACGAAAGTGGTTTTCGCCAGTCTCTGCAAGGGGTACTTCAAGGGGAAACAAACCATAGACATAGAACTTAGAACTACTTCATTTGCTCAAGTTTCAAGGAGCTAGCCCAAACCGTATTTGATATAGAGTTTAAAACACATGTATCTATGTAGGAGAAAACAGAGTGAAACCTAAAAATTCAAACTGTTACTGGAAACGAATGCTTCAACCTAGAAGAATAAAAATTGGGCAGCCAAGTGGGCTTAGTGAACTGATCATTACCACCAAGTATCATCAAGATTTGGTGAAAAAATGTTTGCTGAGATTTCAGCCAACTAGTAGTTTTTTGGAAGCTTGGCAACCCCTTTCAAACGAAAGTGTTTTTCGCCAGTCTCTGTATGGGGTACTTCAAGAGGAAACAAACCATAGAGATAGAACTTAGAACTACTTCATTTGCTCAAGTTTCAAGGAGCTAGCACAGACCGTATTTGATTTAGAGTTTCAACACATCTATCTATATAGCAGAAAACAGAGTGAAACCTAAAAATTCAAACTGTTACTGGAAACGAACGCTTGAACCTAGAAGAGTGAAAATTGGGCAGCCAAGTGGGCTTAGTGAACTGATCATTACTACCAAGTATCATCAAGATTTGGTGAAAAAATGTTTGCTGAGATTTCAGCCAACTAGTAGTTTTTTGGAAGCTTGGCAAACCCTTTCAAACGAAAGTGGTTTTCACCAGTCTCTACAAGGGGTACTTCAAGAGGAAACAAACCATAGAGATAGAACTTAGAACTACTTCATTTGGTCAAGTTTCAAGGAGCTAGCACAAACCGTATTTGATTTAGAGTTTCAACACATCTATCTATATAGCAGAAAACAGAGTGAAACCTAAAAATTCAAAGTGTTGCTGGAAACGAACGCTTGAACCTAGAAGAGTGAAAACTGGGCAGACAAGTGGGCTTAGTGAACTGATCATTACCACCAAGTATCATCAAGATTTGGTGAAAAAATGTTTGCTGAGATTTCAGCCAACTAGTAGTTTTTTGGAAGCTTGGCAACCCCTTTCAAACGAAAGTGTTTTTCGCCAGTCTCTGCAAGGGGTACTTCAAGGGGAAACAAACCATAGAGATAGAACTTAGAACTACTTCATTTGCTCAAGTTTCAAGGAGCTAGCACAAACCGTATTTGATATAGAGTTTAAAACACATGTATCTATGTAGGAGAAAACAGAGTGAAACCTAAAAATTCACACTGTTACTGGAAACGAACGCTTGAACCTAGAAGAGTGAAAATTGGGCAGCCAAGTGGGCTTAGTTAACTGATCATTACCACCAAGTATCATCAAGATTTGGTGAAAAAATGTTTGCTGAGATTTCAGCCAACTAGTAGTTTTTTGGAAGCTTGGCAACCCCTTTCAAACGAAAGTGTTTTTCGCCAGTCTCTGCATGGGGTACTTCAAGAGGAAACAAACCATAGAGATAGAACTTAGAACTACTTCATTTGCTCAAGTTTCAAGGAGCTAGCACAAACCGTATTTGATTTAGAGTTTCAACACATCTATCTATATAGCAGAAAACAGAGTGAAACCTAAAAATTCAAACTGTTACTGGAAACGAACGCTTGAACCTAAAAGAGTGAAAATTGGGCAGCCAAGTGGGCTTAGTGAACTGATCATTACCACCAAGTATCATCAAGATTTGGTGAAAAAATGTTTGCTGAGATTTCAGCCAACTAGTAGTTTTTTGGAAGCTTGGCAACCCCTTTCAAACGAGAGTGGTTTTCGCCAGTCTCTGCATGGGGTACTTCAAGGGGAAACAAACCATAGAGATAGAACTTAGAACTACTTCATTTGCTCAAGTTTCAAGGAGCTAGCACAAACCGTATTTGATATAGAGTTTAAAACACATGTATCTATGTAGGAGAAAACAGAGTGAAACCTAAAAATTCAAACTGTTACTGGAAACGAATGCTTCAACCTAGAAGAATAAAAATTGGACAGGCAAGTGGGCTTAGTGAACTGATCATTACCACCAAGTATCATCAAGATTTGGTGAAAAAATGTTTGCTGAGATTTCAGCCAACTAGTAGTTTTTTGGAAGCTTGGCAACCCCTTTCAAACGAAAGTGTTTTTCGCCAGTCTCTGCATGGGGTACTTCAAGAGGAAACAAACCATAGAGATAGAACTTAGAACTACTTCATTTGCTCAAGTTTCAAGGAGCTAGCACAAACCGTATTTGATTTAGAGTTTCAACACATCTATCTATATAGCAGAAAACAGAGTGAAACCTAAAAATTCAAACTGTTACTGGAAACGAACGCTTGAACCTAAAAGAGTGAAAATTGGGCAGCCAAGTGGGCTTAGTGAACTGATCATTACCACCAAGTATCATCAAGATTTGGTGAAAAAATGTTTGCTGAGATTTCAGCCAACTAGTAGTTTTTTGGAAGCTTGGCAACCCCTTTCAAACGAGAGTGGTTTTCGCCAGTCTCTGCATGGGGTACTTCAAGGGGAAACAAACCATAGAGATAGAACTTAGAACTACTTCATTTGCTCAAGTTTCAAGGAGCTAGCACAAACCGTATTTGATATAGAGTTTAAAACACATGTATCTATGTAGGAGAAAACAGAGTGAAACCTAAAAATTCAAACTGTTACTGGAAACGAATGCTTCAACCTAGAAGAATAAAAATTGGACAGGCAAGTGGGCTTAGTGAACTGATCATTACCACCAAGTATCATCAAGATTTGGTGAAAAAATGTTTGCTGAGATTTCAGCCAACTAGTAGTTTTTTGGAAGCTTGGCAACCCCTTTCAAACGAAAGAGGTTTTCGCCAGATTCTGCATGGGGTACTTCAAGAGGAAGCAAACCATGGAGATAGAACTTAGAACTACTTCATTTGGTCAAGTTTCAAGGAGCTAGCACAAACCGTGTTTGATTTAGAATTCCAAACACAGCTATCTATGTAGGAGAAAACACAGTGAAACCTAAAAATTCAAACTGTTACTGGAAACGAATGCTTCAACCTAGAAGAATAAAAATTGGGCAGCCAAGTGGGCTTAGTGAACTGATCATTACCACCAAGTATCATCAAGATTTGGTAAAAAAATGTTTGCTGAGATTTCAGCCAACTAGTAGTTTTTTGGAAGCTTGGCAACCCCTTTCAAACGAAAGTGGTTTTCGCCAGTCTCTGCATGGGGTACTTCAAGAGGAAACAAACCATAGAGATAGAACTTAGAACTACTTCATTTGCTCAAGTTTCAAGGAGCTAGCACAAACCGTATTTGATTTAGAGTTTCAACACATCTATCTATATAGCAGAAAACAGATTGAAACCTAAAAATTCAAACTGTTACTGGAAACGAACGCTTGAACCTAGAAGAGTGAAAATTGGGCAGCCAAGTGGGCTTAGTGAACTGATCATTACCACCAAGTATCATCAAGATTTGGTGAAAAAATGTTTGCTGAGATTTCAGCCAACTAGTAGTTTTTTGGAAGCTTGGCAACCCCTTTCAAACGAAAGTGGTTTTCGCCAGTCTCTGCATGGGGTACTTCAAGGGGAAACAAACCATAGAGATAGAACTTAGAACTACTTCATTTGCTCAAGTTTCAAGGAGCTAGCACAAACCGTGTTTGATTTAGAATTCCAAACACAGCTATCTATGTAGGAGAAAACACAGTGAAACCTAAAAATTCAAACTGTTACTGGAAACGAATGCTTCAACCTAGAAGAATAAAAATTGGGCAGCCAAGTGGGCTTAGTGAACTGATCATTACCACCAAGTATCATCAAGATTTGGTGAAAAAATGTTTGCTGAGATTTCAGCCAACTAGTAGTTTTTTGGAAGCTTGGCAACCCCTTTCAAACGAAAGTGGTTTTCGCCAGTCTCTGCAAGGGGTACTTCAAGGGGAAACAAACCATAGACATAGAACTTAGAACTACTTCATTTGCTCAAGTTTCAAGGAGCTAGCCCAAACCGTATTTGATATAGAGTTTAAAACACATGTATCTATGTAGGAGAAAACAGAGTGAAACCTAAAAATTCAAACTGTTACTGGAAACGAATGCTTCAACCTAGAAGAATAAAAATTGGGCAGCCAAGTGGGCTTAGTGAACTGATCATTACCACCAAGTATCATCAAGATTTGGTGAAAAAATGTTTGCTGAGATTTCAGCCAACTAGTAGTTTTTTGGAAGCTTGGCAACCCCTTTCAAACGAAAGTGTTTTTCGCCAGTCTCTGTATGGGGTACTTCAAGAGGAAACAAACCATAGAGATAGAACTTAGAACTACTTCATTTGCTCAAGTTTCAAGGAGCTAGCACAGACCGTATTTGATTTAGAGTTTCAACACATCTATCTATATAGCAGAAAACAGAGTGAAACCTAAAAATTCAAACTGTTACTGGAAACGAACGCTTGAACCTAGAAGAGTGAAAACTGGGCAGCCAAGTGGGCTTAGTGAACTGATCATAACCACCAAGTATCATCAAGATTTGGTGAAAAAATGTTTGCTGAGATTTCAGCCAACTAGTAGTTTTTTGGAAGCTTGGCAACCCCTTTCAAACGAAAGTGGTTTTCGCCAGTCTCTGCATGGGGTACTTCAAGGGGAAACAAACCATAGAGATAGAACTTAGAACTACTTTATTTGCTCAAGTTTCAAGGAGCTAGCACAAACCGTATTTGATATAGAGTTTAAAACACATGTATCTATGTAGGAGAGAACAGAGTGAAACCTAAAAATTCAAACTGTTACTGGAAACGAATGCTTCAACCTAGAAGAATAAAAATTGGACAGGCAAGTGGGCTTAGTGAACTGATCATTACCACCAAGTATCATCAAGATTTGGTGAAAAAATGTTTGCTGAGATTTCATCCAACTAGTAGTTTTTTGGAAGCTTGGCAACCCCTTTCAAACGAAAGAGGTTTTCGCCAGATTCTGCATGGGGTACTTCAAGAGGAAACAAACCATGGAGATAGAACTTAGAACTACTTCATTTGGTCAAGTTTCAAGGAGCTAGCACAAACCGTGTTTGATTTAGAATTCCAAACACAGCTATCTATGTAGGAGAAAACACAGTGAAACCTAAAAATTCAAACTGTTACTGGAAACGAATGCTTCAACCTAGAAGAATAAAAATTGGGCAGCCAAGTGGGCTTAGTGAAGTGATCATTACCACCAAGTATCATCAAGATTTGGTGAAAAAATGTTTGCTGAGATTTCAGCCAACTAGTAGTTTTTTGGAAGCTTGGCAACCCCTTTCAAACGAAAGTGTTTTTCGCCAGTCTCTGCATGGGGTACTTCAAGAGGAAACAAACCATAGAGATAGAACTTAGAACTACTTCATTTGCTCAAGTTTCAAGGAGCTAGCACAAACCGTATTTGATTTAGAGTTTCAACACATCTATCTATATAGCAGAAAACAGAGTGAAACCTAAAAATTCAAACTGTTACTGGAAACGAACGCTTGAACCTAGAAGAGTGAAAATTGGGCAGCCAAGTGGGCTTAGTGAACTGATCATTACTACCAAGTATCATCAAGATTTGGTGAAAAAATGTTTGCTGAGATTTCAGCCAACTAGTAGTTTTTTGGAAGCTTGGCAAACCCTTTCAAACGAAAGTGGTTTTCACCAGTCTCTACAAGGGGTACTTCAAGAGGAAACAAACCATAGAGATAGAACTTAGAACTACTTCATTTGGTCAAGTTTCAAGGAGCTAGCACAAACCGTATTTGATTTAGAGTTTCAACACATCTATCTATATAGCAGAAAACAGAGTGAAACCTAAAAATTCAAAGTGTTGCTGGAAACGAACGCTTGAACCTAGAAGAGTGAAAACTGGGCAGACAAGTGGGCTTAGTGAACTGATCATTACCACCAAGTATCATCAAGATTTGGTGAAAAAATGTTTGCTGAGATTTCAGCCAACTAGTAGTTTTTTGGAAGCTTGGCAACCCCTTTCAAACGAAAGTGTTTTTCGCCAGTCTCTGCAAGGGGTACTTCAAGGGGAAACAAACCATAGAGATAGAACTTAGAACTACTTCATTTGCTCAAGTTTCAAGGAGCTAGCACAAACCGTATTTGATATAGAGTTTAAAACACATGTATCTATGTAGGAGAGAACAGAGTGAAACCTAAAAATTCAAACTGTTACTGGAAACGAATGCTTCAACCTAGAAGAATAAAAATTGGACAGGCAAGTGGGCTTAGTGAACTGATCATTACCACCAAGTATCATCAAGATTTGGTGAAAAAATGTTTGCTGAGATTTCATCCAACTAGTAGTTTTTTGGAAGCTTGGCAACCCCTTTCAAACGAAAGAGGTTTTCGCCAGATTCTGCATGGGGTACTTCAAGAGGAAACAAACCATGGAGATAGAACTTAGAACTACTTCATTTGGTCAAGTTTCAAGGAGCTAGCACAAACCGTGTTTGATTTAGAATTCCAAACACAGCTATCTATGTAGGAGAAAACACAGTGAAACCTAAAAATTCAAACTGTTACTGGAAACGAATGCTTCAACCTAGAAGAATAAAAATTGGGCAGCCAAGTGGGCTTAGTGAAGTGATCATTACCACCAAGTATCATCAAGATTTGGTGAAAAAATGTTTGCTGAGATTTCAGCCAACTAGTAGTTTTTTGGAAGCTTGGCAACCCCTTTCAAACGAAAGTGTTTTTCGCCAGTCTCTGCATGGGGTACTTCAAGAGGAAACAAACCATAGAGATAGAACTTAGAACTACTTCATTTGCTCAAGTTTCAAGGAGCTAGCACAAACCGTATTTGATTTAGAGTTTCAACACATCTATCTATATAGCAGAAAACAGAGTGAAACCTAAAAATTCAAACTGTTACTGGAAACGAACGCTTGAACCTAGAAGAGTGAAAATTGGGCAGCCAAGTGGGCTTAGTGAACTGATCATTACTACCAAGTATCATCAAGATTTGGTGAAAAAATGTTTGCTGAGATTTCAGCCAACTAGTAGTTTTTTGGAAGCTTGGCAAACCCTTTCAAACGAAAGTGGTTTTCACCAGTCTCTACAAGGGGTACTTCAAGAGGAAACAAACCATAGAGATAGAACTTAGAACTACTTCATTTGGTCAAGTTTCAAGGAGCTAGCACAAACCGTATTTGATTTAGAGTTTCAACACATCTATCTATATAGCAGAAACAGAGTGAAACCTAAAAATTCAAAGTGTTGCTGGAAACGAACGCTTGAACCTAGAAGAGTGAAAACTGGGCAGACAAGTGGGCTTAGTGAACTGATCATTACCACCAAGTATCATCAAGATTTGGTGAAAAAATGTTTGCTGAGATTTCAGCCAACTAGTAGTTTTTTGGAAGCTTGGCAACCCCTTTCAAACGAAAGTGTTTTTCGCCAGTCTCTGCAAGGGGTACTTCAAGGGGAAACAAACCATAGAGATAGAACTTAGAACTACTTCATTTGCTCAAGTTTCAAGGAGCTAGCACAAACCGTATTTGATATAGAGTTTAAAACACATGTATCTATGTAGGAGAAAACAGAGTGAAACCTAAAAATTCACACTGTTACTGGAAACGAACGCTTGAACCTAGAAGAGTGAAAATTGGGCAGCCAAGTGGGCTTAGTTAACTGATCATTACCACCAAGTATCATCAAGATTTGGTGAAAAAATATTTGCTGAGATTTCAGCCAACTAGTAGTTTTTTGGAAGCTTGGCAACCCCTTTCAAACGAAAGTGTTTTTCGCCAGTCTCTGCATGGGGTACTTCAAGAGGAAACAAACCATAGAGATAGAACTTAGAACTACTTCATTTGCTCAAGTTTCAAGGAGCTAGCACAAACCGTATTTGATTTAGAGTTTCAACACATCTATCTATATAGCAGAAAACAGAGTGAAACCTAAAAATTCAAACTGTTACTGGAAACGAACGCTTGAACCTAAAAGAGTGAAAATTGGGCAGCCAAGTGGGCTTAGTGAACTGATCATTACCACCAAGTATCATCAAGATTTGGTGAAAAAATGTTTGCTGAGATTTCAGCCAACTAGTAGTTTTTTGGAAGCTTGGCAACCCCTTTCAAACGAGAGTGGTTTTCGCCAGTCTCTGCATGGGGTACTTCAAGGGGAAACAAACCATAGAGATAGAACTTAGAACTACTTCATTTGCTCAAGTTTCAAGGAGCTAGCACAAACCGTATTTGATATAGAGTTTAAAACACATGTATCTATGTAGGAGAAAACAGAGTGAAACCTAAAAATTCAAACTGTTACTGGAAACGAATGCTTCAACCTAGAAGAATAAAAATTGGACAGGCAAGTGGGCTTAGTGAACTGATCATTACCACCAAGTATCATCAAGATTTGGTGAAAAAATATTTGCTGAGATTTCAGCCAACTAGTAGTTTTTTGGAAGCTTGGCAACCCCTTTCAAACGAAAGAGGTTTTCGCCAGATTCTGCATGGGGTACTTCAAGAGGAAGCAAACCATGGAGATAGAACTTAGAACTACTTCATTTGGTCAAGTTTCAAGGAGCTAGCACAAACCGTGTTTGATTTAGAATTCCAAACACAGCTATCTATGTAGGAGAAAACACAGTGAAACCTAAAAATTCAAACTGTTACTGGAAACGAATGCTTCAACCTAGAAGAATAAAAATTGGGCAGCCAAGTGGGCTTAGTGAAGTGATCATTACCACCAAGTATCATCAAGATTTGGTGAAAAAATGTTTGCTGAGATTTCAGCCAACTAGTAGTTTTTTGGAAGCTTGGCAACCCCTTTCAAACGAAAGTGTTTTTCGCCAGTCTCTGCAAGGGGTACTTCAAGGGGAAACAAACCATAGAGATAGAACTTAGAACTACTTCATTTGCTCAAGTTTCAAGGAGCTAGCACAAACCGTATTTGATTTAGAGTTTCAACACATCTATCTATATAGCAGAAAACAGAGTGAAACCTAAAAATTCAAACTGTTACTGGAAACGAACGCTTGAACCTAGAAGAGTGAAAATTGGGCAGCCAAGTGGGCTTAGTGAACTGATCATTACCACCAAGTATCATCAAGATTTGGTGAAAAAATGTTTGCTGAGATTTCAGCCAACTAGTAGTTTTTTGGAAGCTTGGCAACCCCTTTCAAACGAAAGTGGTTTTCGCCAGTCTCTGCATGGGGTACTTCAAGGGGAAACAAACCATAGAGATAGAACTTAGAACTACTTCATTTGCTCAAGTTTCAAGGAGCTAGCACAAACCGTATTTGATATAGAGTTTAAAACACATGTATCTATGTAGGAGAAAACAGAGTGAAACCTAAAAATTCAAACTGTTACTGGAAACGAATGCTTCAACCTAGAAGAATAAAAATTGGACAGGCAAGTGGGCTTAGTGAACTGATCATTACCACCAAGTATCATCAAGATTTGGTGAAAAAATGTTTGCTGAGATTTCAGCCAACTAGTAGTTTTTAGGAAGCTTGGCAACCCCTTTCAAACGAAAGTGTTTTTCGCCAGTCTCTGCAAGGGGTACTTCAAGGGGAAACAAACCATAGACATAGAACTTAGAACTACTTCATTTGCTCAAGTTTCAAGGAGCTAGCACAAACCGTATTTGATATAGAGTTTAAAACACATGTATCTATGTAGGAGAAAACAGAGTGAAACCTAAAAATTCAAACTGTTACTGGAAACGAATGCTTCAACCTAGAAGAATAAAAATTGGGCAGCCAAGTGGGCTTAGTGAACTGATCATTACCACCAAGTATCATCAAGATTTGGTGAAAAAATGTTTGCTGAGATTTCAGCCAACTAGTAGTTTTTTGGAAGCTTGGCAACCCCTTTCAAACGAAAGTGTTTTTTAGAACTTAGAACTACTTTCAAACGAAAGTGTTTTTTAGAACTTAGAACTACTTTATTTGCTCAAGTTTCAAGGAGCTAGCACAAACCGTATTTGATATAGAGTTTAAAACACATGTATCTATGTAGGAGAAAACAGAGTGAAACCTAAAAATTCAAACTGTTACTGGAAACGAACGCTTGAACCTAGAAGAGTGAAAATTGGGCAGCCAAGTGGGCTTAGTGAACGGATCATTACCACCAAGTATCATCAAGATTTGGTGAAAAAATGTTTGCTGAGATTTCAGCCAACTAGTAGTTTTTTGGAAGCTTGGCAACCCCTTTCAAACGAAAGTGGTTTTCACCAGTCTCTACAAGGGGTACTTCAAGAGGAAACAAACCATAGAGATAGAACTTAGAACTACTTCATTTGGTCAAGTTTCAAGGAGCTAGCACAAACCGTATTTGATTTAGAGTTTCAACACATCTATCTATATAGCAGAAAACAGAGTGAAACCTAAAAATTCAAAGTGTTGCTGGAAACGAACGCTTGAACCTAGAAGAGTGAAAATTGGGCAGACAAGTGGGCTTAGTGAACTGATCATTACCACCAAGTATCATCAAGATTTGGTGAAAAAATATTTGCTGAGATTTCAGCCAACTAGTAGTTTTTTGGAAGCTTGGCAACCCCTTTCAAACGAAAGTGTTTTTCGCCAGTCTCTGCAAGGGGTACTTCAAGGGGAAACAAACCATAGGGATAGAACTTAGAACTACTTCATTTGCTCAAGTTTCAAGGAGCTAGCACAAACCGTATTTGATTTAGAGTTTCAACACATCTATCTATATAGCAGAAAACAGAGTGAAACCTAAAAATTCAAACTGTTACTGGAAACGAACGCTTGAACCTAGAAGAGTGAAAATTGGGCAGCCAAGTGGGCTTAGTGAACTGATCATTACCACCAAGTATCTTCAAGATTTGGTGAAAAAATGTTTGCTGAGATTTCAGCCAACTAGTAGTTTTTTGGAAGCTTGGCAACCCCTTTCAAACGAGAGTGGTTTTCGCCAATCTCTGCATGGGGTACTTCAAGGGGAAACAAACCATAGAGATAGAACTTAGAACTACTTCATTTGCTCAAGTTTCAAGGAGCTAGCACAAACCGTATTTGATATAGAGTTTAAAACACATGTATCTATGTAGGAGAAAACAGAGTGAAACCTAAAAATTCAAACTGTTACTGGAAACGAATGCTTCAACCTAGAAGAATAAAAATTGGGCAGCCAAGTGGGCTTAGTGAACTGATCATTACCACCAAGTATCATCAAGATTTGGTGAAAAAATGCTGAGATTTCAGCCAACTAGTAGTTTTTTGGAAGCTTGGCAACCCCTTTCAAACGAAAGTGTTTTTCCCCAGTCTCTGTATGGGGTACTTCAAGAGGAAACAAACCATAGAGATAGAACTTAGAACTACTTCATTTGCTCAAGATTCAAGGAGCTAGCACAAACCGTATTTGATTTAGAGTTTCAACACATCTATCTATATAGCAGAAAACAGAGTGAAACCTAAAAATTCAAACTGTTACTGGAAACGAACGCTTGAACCTAGAAGAGTGAAAACTGGGCAGCCAAGTGGGCTTAGTGAACTAATCATTACCACCAAGTATCATCAAGATTTGGTGAAAAAATGTTTGCTGAGATTTCAGCCAACTAGTAGTTTTTTGGAAGCTTGGCAACCCCTTTCAAACGAAAGTGTTTTTCGCCAGTCTCTGCATGGGGTACTTCAAGAGGAAACAAACGATAGACATAGAACTTAGAACTACTTCATTTGCTCAAGTTTCAAGGAGCTAGCACAAACCGTATTTGATTTAGAGTTTCAACACATCTATCTATATAGCAGAAAAGAGAGTGAAACCTAAAAATTCAAACTGTTACTGGAAACGAACGCTTGAACCTAGAAGAGTGAAAATTGGGCAGCCAAGTGGGCTTAGTGAACTGATCATTACCACCAAGTATCATCAAGATTTGGTGAAAAAATATTTGCTGAGATTTCAGCCAACTAGTAGTTTTTTGGAAGCTTGGCAACCCCTTTCAAACGAGAGTGGTTTTCGCCAGTCTCTGCATGGGGTACTTCAAGGGGAAACAAACCATAAAGATAGAACTCAGAACTACTTCATTTGCTCAAGTTTCAAGGAGCTAGCACAAACCGTATTTGATATAGAGTTTAAAACACATGTATCTATGTAGGAGAAAACAGAGTGAAACCTAAAAATTCAAACTGTTACTGGAAACGAATGCTTCAACCTAGAAGAATAAAAATTGGACAGGCAAGTGGGCTTAGTGAACTGATCATTACCACCAAGTATCATCAAGATTTGGTGAAAAAATGTTTGCTGAGATTTCAGCCAACTAGTAGTTTTTTGGAAGCTTGGCAACCCCTTTCAAACGAAAGTGTTTTTCGCCAGTCTCTGCATGGGGTACTTCAAGAGGAAACAAACGATAGACATAGAACTTAGAACTACTTCATTTGCTCAAGTTTCAAGGAGCTAGCACAAACCGTATTTGATTTAGAGTTTCAACACATCTATCTATATAGCAGAAAACAGAGTGAAACCTAAAAATTCAAACTGTTACTGGAAACGAACGCTTGAACCTAGAAGAGTGAAAACTGGGCAGCCAAGTGGGCTTAGTGAACTAATCATTACCACCAAGTATCATCAAGATTTGGTGAAAAAATGTTTGCTGAGATTTCAGCCAACTAGTAGTTTTTTGGAAGCTTGGCAACCCCTTTCAAACGAAAGTGTTTTTCGCCAGTCTCTGCAAGGGGTACTTCAAGGGGAAACAAACCATAGAGATAGAACTTAGAACTACTTCATTTGCTCAAGTTTCAAGGAGCTAGCACAAACCGTATTTGATATAGAGTTTAAAACACATGTATCTATGTAGGAGAAAACAGAGTGAAACCTAAAAATTCAGACTGTTACTGGAAACGAACGCTTGAACCTAGAAGAGTGAAAATTGGGCAGCCAAGTGGGCTTAGTGAACTGATCATTACCACCAAGTATCATCAAGATTTGGTGAAAAAATGTTTGCTGAGATTTCAGCCAACTAGTAGTTTTTTGGAAGCTTGGCAACCCCTTTCAAACGAAAGTGGTTTTCGCCAGTCTCTGCATGGGGTACTTCAAGAGGAAACAAACCATAGAGATAGAACTTAGAACTACTTCATTTGCTCAAGTTTCAAGGAGCTAGCACAAACCGTATTTGATTTAGAGTTTCAACACATCTATCTATATAGCAGAAAACAGAGTGAAACCTAAAAATTCAAACTGTTACTGGAAACGAACGCTTGAACCTAGAAGAGTGAAAATTGGGCAGCCAAGTGGGCTTAGTGAACTGATCATTACCACCAAGTATCATCAAGATTTGGTGAAAAAATGTTTGCTGAGATTTCAGCCAACTAGTAGTTTTTTGGAAGCTTGGCAACCCCTTTCAAACGAGAGTGGTTTTCGCCAGTCTCTGCATGGGGTACTTCAAGGGGAAACAAACCATAGAGATAGAACTGAGAACTACTTCATTTGCTCAAGTTTCAAGGAGCTAGCACAAACCGTATTTGATATAGAGTTTAAAACACATGTATCTATGTAGGAGAAAACAGAGTGAAACCTAAAAATTCAAACTGTTACTGGAAACGAATGCTTCAACCTAGAAGAATAAAAATTGGACAGGCAAGTGGGCTTAGTGAACTGATCATTACCACCAAGTATCATCAAGATTTGGTGAAAAAATGTTTGCTGAGATTTCAGCCAACTAGTAGTTTTTTGGAAGCTTGGCAAACCCTTTCAAACGAAAGAGGTTTTCGCCAGATTCTGCATGGGGTACTTCAAGCGGAAGCAAACCATGAGATAGAACTTAGAACTACTTCATTTGGTCAAGTTTCAAGGAGCTAGCACAAACCGTGTTTGATTTAGAATTCCAAACACAGCTATCTATGTAGGAGAAAACACAGTGAAACCTAAAAATTCAAACTGTTACTGGAAACGAATGCTTCAACCTAGAAGAATAAAAATTGGGCAGCCAAGTGGGCTTAGTGAAGTGATCATTACCACCAAGTATCATCAAGATTTGGTGAAAAAATGTTTGCTGAGATTTCAGCCAACTAGTAGTTTTTTGGAAGCTTGGCAACCCCTTTCAAACGAAAGTGTTTTTCGCCAGTCTCTGCAAGGGGTACTTCAAGGGGAAACAAACCATAGAGATAGAACTTAGAACTACTTCATTTGCTCAAGTTTCAAGGAGCTAGCACAAACCGTATTTGATATAGAGTTTAAAACACATGTATCTATCTAGGAGAAAACAGAGTGAAACCTAAAAATTCAAACTGTTACTGGAAACGAACGCTTGAACCTAGAAGAGTGAAAATTGGGCAGCCAAGTGGGCTTAGTGAACTGATCATTACCACCAAGTATCATCAAGATTTGGTGAAAAAATGTTTGCTGAGATTTCAGCCAACTAGTAGTTTTTTGGAAGCTTGGCAACCCCTTTCAAACGAAAGTGGTTTTCGCCAGTCTCTGCATGGGGTACTTCAAGGGGAAACAAACCATAGAGATAGAACTTAGAACTACTTCATTTGCTCAAGTTTCAAGGAGCTAGCACAAACCGTATTTGATATAGAGTTTCAACACATCTATCTATATAGCAGAAAACAGAGTGAAACCTAAAAATTCAAACTGTTACTGGAAACGAACGCTTGAACCTAGAAGAGTGAAAATTGGGCAGCCAAGTGGGCTTAGTGAACTGATCATTACCACCAAGTATCATCAAGATTTGGTGAAAAAATGTTTGCTGAGATTTCAGCCAACTAGTAGTTTTTTGGAAGCTTGGCAACCCCTTTCAAACGAAAGTGGTTTTCGCCAGTCTCTGCATGGGGTACTTCAAGGGGAAACAAACCATAGAGATAGAACTTAGAACTACTTCATTTGCTCAAGTTTCAAGGAGCTAGCACAAACCGTATTTGATATAGAGTTTAAAACACATGTATTTATGTAGGAGAAAACAGAGTGAAACCTAAAAATTCAAACTGTTACTGGAAACGAATGCTTCAACCTAGAAGAATAAAAATTGGACAGGCAAGTGGGCTTAGTGAACTGATCATTACCACCAAGTATCATCAAGATTTGGTGAAAAAATGTTTGCTGAGATTTCAGCCAACTAGTAGTTTTTTGGAAGCTTGGCAACCCCTTTCAAACGAAAGAGGTTTTCGCCAGATTCTGCATGGGGTACTTCAAGAGGAAGCAAACCATGGAGATAGAACTTAGAACTACTTCATTTGGTCAAGTTTCAAGGAGCTAGCACAAACCGTGTTTGATTTAGAATTCCAAACACAGCTATCTATGTAGGAGAAAACACAGTGAAACCTAAAAATTCAAACTGTTACTGGAAACGAATGCTTCAACCTAGAAGAATAAAAATTGGGCAGCCAAGTGGGCTTAGTGAAGTGATCATTACCACCAAGTATCATCAAGATTTGGTGAAAAAATGTTTGCTGAGATTTCAGCCAACTAGTAGTTTTTTGGAAGCTTGGCAACCCCTTTCAAACGAAAGTGTTTTTCGCCAGTCTCTGCATGGGGTACTTCAAGAGGAAACAAACCATAGACCTAGAACTTAGAACTACTTCATTTGCTCAAGTTTCAAGGAGCTAGCACAAACCGTATTTGATTTAGAGTTTCAACACATCTATCTATATAGCAGAAAACAGAGTGAAACCTAAAAATTCAAAGTGTTGCTGGAAACGAACGCTTGAACCTAGAAGAGTGAAAATTGGGCAGCCAAGTGGGCTTAGTGAACTGATCATTACCACCAAGTATCATCAAGATTTGGTGAAAAAATGTTTGCTGAGATTTCAGCCAACTAGTAGTTTTTTGGAAGCTTGGCAACCCCTTTCAAACGAAAGTGTTTTTCGCCAGTCTCTGCAAGGGGTACTTCAAGGGGAAACAAACCATAGACATAGAACTTAGAACTACTTCATTTGCTCAAGTTTCAAGGAGCTAGCACAAACCGTATTTAATATAGAGTTTCAAACACATCTATCTATATAGCAGAAAACAGAGTGAAACCTAAAAATTCAAACTGTTACTGGAAACGAACGCTTGAACCTAGAAGAGTGAAAATTGGGCAGCCAAGTGGGCTTAGTGAACTGATCATTACCACCAAGTATCATCACGATCTGGTGAAAAAATGTTTGCTGAGATTTCAGCCAACTAGTAGTTTTTTGTAAGCTTGGCAACCCCTTTCAAACGAAAGTGGTTTTCGCCAGTCTCTGCATGGGGTACTTCAAGGGGAAACAAACCATAGAGATAGAACTTAGAACTACTTCATTTGCTCAAGTTTCAAGGAGCTAGCACAAACCGTATTTGATATAGAGTTTAAAACACATGTATCTATGTAGGAGAAAACAGAGTGAAACCTAAAAATTCAAACTGTTACTGGAAACGAATGCTTCAACCTAGAAGAATAAAAATTGGACAGGCAAGTGGGCTTAGTGAACTGATCATTACCACCAAGTATCATCAAGATTTGGTGAAAAAATGTTTGCTGAGATTTCAGCCAACTAGTAGTTTTTTGGAAGCTTGGCAACCCCTTTCAAACGAAAGAGGTTTTCGCCAGATTCTGCATGGGGTACTTCAAGAGGAAACAAACCATGGAGATAGAACTTAGAACTACTTCATTTGGTCAAGTTTCAAGGAGCTAGCACAAACCGTGTTTGATTTAGAATTCCAAACACAGCTATCTATGTAGGAGAAAACAGAGTGAAACCTAAAAATTCAAACTGTTACTGGAAACGAATGCTTCAACCTAGAAGAATAAAAATTGGGCAGCCAAGTGGGCTTAGTGAAGTGATCATTACCACCAAGTATCATCAAGATTTGGTGAAAAAATGTTTGCTGAGATTTCAGCCAACTAGTAGTTTTTTGGAAGCTTGGCAACCCCTTTCAAACGAAAGTGGTTTTCGCCAGTCTCTGCATGGGGTACTTCAAGAGGAAACAAACCATAGAGATAGAACTTAGAACTACTTCATTTGCTCAAGTTTCAAGGAGCTAGCACAAACCGTATTTGATTTAGAGTTTCAACACATCTATCTATATAGCAGAAAACAGAGTGAAACCTAAAAATTCAAACTGTTACTGGAAACGAACGCTTGAACCTAGAAGAGTGAAAACTGGGCAGCCAAGTGGGCTTAGTGAACTGATCATTACCACCAAGTATCATCAAGATTTGGTGAAAAAATGTTTGCTGAGATTTCAGCCAACTAGTAGTTTTTTGGAAGCTTGGCAACCCCTTTCAAACGAAAGTGTTTTTCGCCAGTCTCTGCATGGGGTACTTCAAGAGGAAACAAACGATAGACATAGAACTTAGAACTACTTCATTTGCTCAAGTTTCAAGGAGCTAGCACAAACCGTATTTGATTTAGAGTTTCAACACATCTATCTATATAGCAGAAAACAGAGTGAAACCTAAAAATTCAAACTGTTACTGGAAACGAACGCTTGAACCTAGAAGAGTGAAAATTGGGCAGCCAAGTGGGCTTAGTGAACTGATCATTACCACCAAGTATCATCAAGATTTGGTGAAAAAATGTTTGCTGAGATTTCAGCCAACTAGTAGTTTTTTGGAAGCTTGGCAACCCCTTTCAAACGAAAGTGGTTTTCGCCAGTCTCTGCATGGGGTACTTCAAGGGGAAACAAACCATAGAGATAGAACTTAGAACTACTTCATTTGCTCAAGTTTCAAGGAGCTAGCACAAACCGTATTTGATTTAGAGTTTCAACACATCTATCTATATAGCAGAAAACAGAGTGAAACCTAAAAATTCAAACTGTTACTGGAAACGAACGCTTGAACCTAGAAGAGTGAAAATTGGGCAGCCAAGTGGGCTTAGTGAACTGATCATTACCACCAAGTATCATCAAGATTTGGTGAAAAAATGTTTGCTGAGATTTCAGCCAACTAGTAGTTTTTTGGAAGCTTGGCAACCCCTTTCAAACCAAAGAGGTTTTCGCCAGATTCTGCATGGGGTACTTCAAGAGGAAGCAAACCATGGAGATAGAACTTAGAACTACTTCATTTGGTCAAGTTTCAAGGAGCTAGCACAAACCGTGTTTGATTTAGAATTCCAAACACAGCTATCTATGTAGGAGAAAACACAGTGAAACCTAAAAATTCAAACTGTTACTGGAAACGAATGCTTCAACCTAGAAGAATAAAAATTGGGCAGCCAAGTGGGCTTAGTGAAGTGATCATTACCACCAAGTATCATCAAGATTTGGTGAAAAAATGTTTGCTGAGATTTCAGCCAACTAGTAGTTTTCTGGAAGCTTGGCAACCCCTTTCAAACGAAAGTGGTTTTCGCCAGTCTCTGCATGGGGTACTTCAAGAGGAAACAAACCATAGAGATAGAACTTAGAACTACTTCATTTGCTCAAGTTTCAAGGAGCTAGCACAAACCGTATTTGATTTAGAGTTTCAACACATCTATCTATATAGCAGAAAACAGAGTGAAACCTAAAAATTCAAACTGTTACTGGAAACGAACGCTTGAACCTAGAAGAGTGAAAACTGGGCAGCCAAGTGGGCTTAGTGAACTGATCATTACCACCAAGTATCATCAAGATTTGGTGAAAAAATGTTTGCTGAGATTTCAGCCAACTAGTAGTTTTTTGGAAGCTTGGCAACCCCTTTCAAACGAAAGTGTTTTTCGCCAGTCTCTGCATGGGGTACTTCAAGAGGAAACAAACGATAGACATAGAACTTAGAACTACTTCATTTGCTCAAGTTTCAAGGAGCTAGCACAAACCGTATTTGATTTAGAGTTTCAACACATCTATCTATATAGCAGAAAACAGAGTGAAACCTAAAAATTCAAAGTGTTGCTGGAAACGAACGCTTGAACCTAGAAGAGTGAAAATTGGGCAGCCAAGTGGGCTTAGTGAACTGATCATTACCACCAAGTATCATCAAGATTTGGTGAAAAAATGTTTGCTGAGATTTCAGCCAACTAGTAGTTTTTTGGAAGCTTTGCAACCCCTTTCAAACGAAAGTGTTTTTCGCCAGTCTCTGCAAGGGGTACTTCAAGGGGAAACAAACCATAGACATAGAACTTAGAACTACTTCATTTGCTCAAGTTTCAAGGAGCTAGCACAAACCGTATTTGATATAGAGTTTAAAACACATGTATCTATGTAGGAGAAAACAGAGTGAAACCTAAAAATTCAAACTGTTACTGGAAACGAACGCTTGAACCTAGAAGAGTGAAAATTGGGCAGCCAAGTGGGCTTAGTGAACTGATCATTACCACCAAGTATCATCAAGATTCGGTGAAAAAATGTTTGCTGAGATTTCAGCTAACTAGTAGTTTTTTGGAAGCTTGGCAACCCCTTTCAAACGAAAGTGTTTTTCGCCAGTCTCTGCAAGGGGTACTTCAAGGGGAAACAAACCATAGAGATAGAACTTAGAACTACTTCATTTGCTCAAGTTTCAAGGAGCTAGCACAAACCGTATTTGATATAGAGTTTAAAACACATGTATCTATGTAGGAGAAAACAGAGTGAAACCTAAAAATTCAAACTGTTACTGGAAACGAACGCTTGAACCTAGAAGAGTGAAAATTGGGCAGCCAAGTGGGCTTAGTGAACTGATCATTACCACCAAGTATCATCAAGATTCGGTGAAAAAATGTTTGCTGAGATTTCAGCTAACTAGTAGTTTTTTGGAAGCTTGGCAACCCCTTTCAAACGAAAGTGTTTTTCGCCAGTCTCTGCAAGGGGTACTTCAAGGGGAAACAAACCATAGAGATAGAACTTAGAACTACTTCATTTGCTCAAGTTTCAAGGAGCTAGCACAAACCGTATTTGATATAGAGTTTAAAACACATGTATCTAAGTAGGAGAAAACAGAGTGAAACCTAAAAATTCAAACTGTTACTGGAAACGAACGCTTGAACCTAGAAGAGTGAAAATTGGGCAGCCAAGTGGGCTTAGTGAACTGATCATTACCACCAAGTATCATCAAGATTTGGTGAAAAAATGTTTGCTGAGATTTCAGCCAACTAGTAGTTTTTTGGAAGCTTGGCAACCCCTTTCAAACGAAAGTGGTTTTCGCCAGTCTCTGCATGGGGTACTTCAAGAGGAAACAAACCATAGAGATAGAACTTAGAACTACTTCATTTGCTCAAGTTTCAAGGAGCTAGCACAAACCGTATTTGATTTAGAGTTTCAACACATCTATCTATATAGCAGAAAACAGAGTGAAACCTAAAAATTCAAACTGTTACTGGAAACGAACGCTTGAACCTAGAAGAGTGAAAATTGGGCAGCCAAGTGGGCTTAGTGAACTGATCATTACCACCAAGTATCATCAAGATTTGGTGAAAAAATGTTTGCTGAGATTTCAGCCAACTAGTAGTTTTTTGGAAGCTTGGCAACCCCTTTCAAACGAAAGTGGTTTTCGCCAGTCTCTGCATGGGGTACTTCAAGGGGAAACAAACCATAGAGATAGAACTTAGAACTACTTCATTTGCTCAAGTTTCAAGGAGCTAGCACAAACCGTATTTGATATAGAGTTTAAAACACATGTATCTATGTAGGAGAAAACAGAGTGAAACCTAAAAATTCAAACTGTTACTGGAAACGAATGCTTCAACCTAGAAGAATAAAAATTGGACAGGCAAGTGGGCTTAGTTAACTGATCATTACCACCAAGTATCATCAAGATTTGGTGAAAAAATGTTTGCTGAGATTTCAGCCAACTAGTAGTTTTTTGGAAGCTTGGCAACCCCTTTCAAACCAAAGAGGTTTTCGCCAGATTCTGCATGGGGTACTTCAAGAGGAAGCAAACCATGGAGATAGAACTTAGAACTACTTCATTTGGTCAAGTTTCAAGGAGCTAGCACAAACCGTGTTTGATTTAGAATTCCAAACACAGCTATCTATGTAGGAGAAAACACAGTGAAACCTAAAAATTCAAACTGTTACTGGAAACGAATGCTTCAACCTAGAAGAATAAAAATTGGGCAGCCAAGTGGGCTTAGTGAAGTGATCATTACCACCAAGTATCATCAAGATTTGGTGAAAAAATGTTTGCTGAGATTTCAGCCAACTAGTAGTTTTTTGGAAGCTTGGCAACCCCTTTCAAACGAAAGTGTTTTTCGCCAGTCTCTGCATGGGGTACTTCAAGAGGAAACAAACCATAGACCTAGATCTTAGAACTACTTCATTTGCTCAAGTTTCAAGGAGCTAGCACAAACCGTATTTGATTTAGAGTTTCAACACATCAATCTATATAGCAGAAAACAGAGTGAAACCTAAAAATTCAAAGTGTTGCTGGAAACGAACGCTTGAACCTAGAAGAGTGAAAATTGGGCAGCCAAGTGGGCTTAGTGAACTGATCATTACCACCAAGTATCATCAAGATTTGGTGAAAAAATGTTTGCTGAGATTTCAGCCAACTAGTAGTTTTTTGGAAGCTTGGCAACCCCTTTCAAACGAAAGTGTTTTTCGCCAGTCTCTGCAAGGGGTACTTCAAGGGGAAACAAACCATAGACATAGAACTTAGAACTACTTCATTTGCTCAAGTTTCAAGGAGCTAGCACAAACCGTATTTAATATAGAGTTTCAAACACATCTATCTATATAGCAGAAAACAGAGTGAAACCTAAAAATTCAAACTGTTACTGGAAACGAACGCTTGAACCTAGAAGAGTGAAAATTGGGCAGCCAAGTGGGCTTAGTGAACTGATCATTACCACCAAGTATCATCAAGATTCGGTGAAAAAATGTTTGCTGAGATTTCAGCCAACTAGTAGTTTTTTGGAAGCTTGGCAACCCCTTTCAAACGAAAGTGGTTTTCGCCAGTCTCGGCATGGGGTACTTCAAGAGGAAACAAACCATAGAGATAGAACTTAGAACTACTTCATTTGCTCAAGTTTCAAGGAGCCAGCACAAACCGTATTTGATTTAGAGTTTCAACACATCTATCTATATAGCAGAAAACAGAGTGAAACCTAAAAATTCAAACTGTTACTGGAAACAAACGCTTGAACCTAGAAGAGTGAAAATTGGGCAGCCAAGTGGGCTTAGTGAACTGATCATTACCACCAAGTATCATCACGATTTGGTGAAAAAATGTTTGCTGAGATTTCAGCCAACTAGTAGTTTTTTGGAAGCTTGGCAACCCCTATCAAACGAAAGTGGTTTTCGCCAGTCTCTGCAAGGGGTACTTCAAGGGGAAACAAACCATAGACATAGAACTTAGAACTACTTCATTTGCTCAAGTTTCAAGGAGCTAGCACAAACCGTATTTAATATAGAGTTTCAAACACATCTATCTATGTAGCAGAAAACAGAGTGAAACCTAAAAATTCAAACTGTTACTGGAAACGAACGCTTGAACCTAGAAGAGTGAAAATTGGGCAGCCAAGTGGACTTAGTGAATTGATCATTACCACCAAGTTTCATCAAGATTTGGTGAAAAAATGTTTGCTGAGATTTCAGCCAACTAGTAGTTTTTTGGAAGCTTGGCAACCCCTTTCAAACGAAAGAGGTTTTCGCCAGATTCTGCATGGGGTACTCAAGAGGAAACAAACCATGGAGATAGAACTTAGAACTACTTCATTTGGTCAAGTTTCAAGGAGCTAGCACAAACCGTGTTTGATTTAGAATTCCAAACACAGCTATCTATGTAGGAGAAAACAGAGTGAAACCTAAAAATTCAAACTGTTACTGGAAACGAATGCTTCAACCTAGAAGAATAAAAATTGGGCAGCCAAGTGGGCTTAGTGAAGTGATCATTACCACCAAGTATCATCAAGATTTGGTGAAAAAATGTTTGCTGAGATTTCAGCCAACTAGTAGTTTTTTGGAAGCTTGGCAACCCCTTTCAAACGAAAGTGGTTTTCGCCAGTCTCTGCATGGGATACTTCAAGAGGAAACAAACCATAGAGATAGAACTTAGAACTACTTCATTTGGTCAAGTTTCAAGGAGCTAGCACAAACCGTGTTTGATTTAGAATTCCAAACACAGCTATCTATGTAGGAGAAAACAGAGTGAAACCTAAAAATTCAAACTGTTACTGGAAACGAATGCTTCAACCTAGAAGAATAAAAATTGGGCAGCCAAGTGGGCTTAGTGAACTGATCATTACCACCAAGTATCATCAAGATTTGGTGAAAAAATGTTTGCTGAGATTTCAGCCAACTAGTAGTTTTTTGGAAGCTTGGCAACCCCTTTCAAACGAAAGTGTTTTTCGCCAGTCTCTGCATGGGGTACTTCAAGAGGAAACAAACCATAGAGATAGAACTACTTCATTTGGTCAAGTTTCAAGGAGCTAGCACAAACCGTATTTGATTTAGAGTTTCAACACATCTATCTATATAGCAGAAAACAGAGTGAAACCTAAAAATTCAAACTGTTACTGGAAACGAACGCTTGAACCTAGAAGAGTGAAAATTGGGCAGCCAAGTGGGCTTAGTGAACTGATCATTACCACCAAGTATCATCAAGATTCGGTGAAAAAATGTTTGCTGAGATTTCAGCCAACTAGTAGTTTTTTGGAAGCTTGGCAACCCCTTTCAAACGAAAGTGTTTTTCGCCATTCTCTGCAAGGGGTACTTCAAGGGGAAACAAACCATAGAGATAGAACTTAGAACTACTTCATTTGCTCAAGTTTCAAGGAGCTAGCACAAACCGTATTTGATATAGAGTTTAAAACACATGTATCTATGTAGGAGAAAACAGAGTGAAACCTAAAAATTCAAACTGTTACTGGAAACGAACGCTTGAACCTAGAAGAGTGAAAATTGGGCAGCCAAGTGGGCTTAGTGAACTGATCATTACCACCAAGTATCATCAAGATTTGGTGAAAAAATGTTTGCTGAGATTTCAGCCAACTAGTAGTTTTTTGGAAGCTTGGCAACCCCTTTCAAACGAAAGTGTTTTTCGCCAGTCTCTGCATGGGGTACTTCAAGAGGAAACAAACGATAGACATAGAACTTAGAACTACTTCATTTGCTCAAGTTTCAAGGAGCTAGCACAAACCGTATTTGATTTAGAGTTTCAACACATCTATCTATATAGCAGAAAACAGAGTGAAACCTAAAAATTCAAACTGTTACTGGAAACGAACGCTTGAACCTAGAAGAGTGAAAATTGGGCAGCCAAGTGGGCTTAGTGAACTGATCATTACCACCAAGTATCATCAAGATTTGGTGAAAAAATGTTTGCTGAGATTTCAGCCAACTAGTAGTTTTTTGGAAGCTTGGCAACCCCTTTCAAACGAAAGTGTTTTTCGCCAGTCTCTGCAAGGGGTACTTCAAGGGGAAACAAACCATAGAGATAGAACTTAGAACTACTTCATTTGCTCAAGTTTCAAGGAGCTAGCACAAACCGTATTTGATATAGAGTTTAAAACACATGTATCTATGTAGGAGAAAACAGAGTGAAACCTAAAAATTCAAACTGTTACTGGAAACGAACGCTTGAACCTAGAAGAGTGAAAATTGGGCAGCCAAGTGGGCTTAGTGAACTGATCATTACCACCAAGTATCATCAAGATTTGGTGAAAAAATGTTTGCTGAGATTTCAGCCAACTAGTAGTTTTTTGGAAGCTTGGCAACCCCTTTCAAACGAAAGTGGTTTTCGCCAGTCTCTGCATGGGGTACTTCAAGGGGAAACAAACCATAGAGATAGAACTTAGAACTACTTCATTTGCTCAAGTTTCAAGGAGCTAGCACAAACCGTATTTGATTTAGAGTTTCAACACATCTATCTATATAGAAGAAAACAGAGTGAAACCTAAAAATTCAAACTGTTACTGGAAACGAACGCTTGAACCTAGAAGAGTGAAAATTGGGCAGCCAAGTGGGCTTAGTGAACTGATCATTACCACCAAGTATCATCAAGATTTGGGGAAAAATGTTTGCTGAGATTTCAGCCAACTAGTAGTTTTTTGGAAGCTTGGCAACCCCTTTCAAACGAAAGTGGTTTTCGCCAGTCTCTGCATGGGGTACTTCAAGGGGAAACAAACCATAGAGATAGAACTTAGAACTACTTCATTTGCTCAAGTTTCAAGGAGCTAGCACAAACCGTATTTGATATAGAGTTTAAAACACATGTATCTATGTAGGAGAAAACAGAGTGAAACCTAAAAATTCAAACTGTTACTGGAAACGAATGCTTCAACCTAAAAGAATAAAAATTGGACAGGCAAGTGGGCTTAGTGAACTGATCATTACCACCAAGTATCATCAAGATTTGGTGAAAAAATGTTTGCTGAGATTTCAGCCAACTAGTAGTTTTTTGGAAGCTTGGCAACCCCTTTCAAACGAAAGAGGTTTTCGCCAGATTCTGCATGGGGTACTTCAAGAGGAAGCAAACCATGGAGATAGAACTTAGAACTACTTCATTTGGTCAAGTTTCAAGGAGCTAGCACAAACCGTGTTTGATTTAGAATTCCAAACACAGCTATCTATGTAGGAGAAAACACAGTGAAACCTAAAAATTCAAACTGTTACTGGAAACGAATGCTTCAACCTAGAAGAATAAAAACTGGGCAGCCAAGTGGGCTTAGTGAAGTGATCATTACCACCAAGTATCATCAAGATTTGGAGAAAAAATGTTTGCTGAGATTTCAGCCAACTAGTAGTTTTTTGGAAGCTTGGCAACCCCTTTCAAACGAAAGTGGTTTTCGCCAGTCTCTGCATGGGGTACTTCAAGAGGAAACAAACCATAGAGATAGAACTTAGAACTACTTCATTTGCTCAAGTTTCAAGGAGCTAGCACAAACCGTATTTGATTTAGAGTTTAAACACATCTATCTATATAGCAGAAAACAGAGTGAAACCTAAAAATTCAAACTGTTACTGGAAACGAACGCTTGAACCTAGAAGAGTGAAAACTGGGCAGCCAAGTGGGCTTAGTGAACTGATCATTACCACCAAGTATCATCAAGATTTGGTGAAAAAATGTTTGCTGAGATTTCAGCCAACTAGTAGTTTTTTGGAAGCTTGGCAACCCCTTTCAAACGAAAGTGTTTTTCGCCAGTCTCTGCATGGGGTACTTCAAGAGGAAACAAACCATCGACGTAGAACTTAGAACTACTTCATTTGCTCAAGTTTCAAGGAGCTAGCACAAACCGTATTTGATTTAGAGTTTCAACACATCTATCTATATAGCAGAAAACAGAGTGAAACCTAAAAATTCAAAGTGTTGCTGGAAACGAACGCTTGAACCTAGAAGAGTGAAAATTGGGCAGCCAAGTGGGCTTAGTGAACTGATCATTACCACCAAGTATCATCAAGATTTGGTGAAAAAATGTTTGCTGAGATTTCAGCCAACTAGTAGTTTTTTGGAAGCTTTGCAACCCCTTTCAAACGAAAGTGTTTTTCGCCAGTCTCTGCAAGGGGTACTTCAAGGGGAAACAAACCATAGAGATAGAACTTAGAACTACTTCATTTGCTCAAGTTTCAAGGAGCTAGCACAAACCGTATTTGATATAGAGTTTAAAACACATGTATCTATGTAGGAGAAAACAGAGTGAAACCTAAAAATTCAAACTGTTACTGGAAACGAACGCTTGAACCTAGAAGAGTGAAAATTGGGCAGCCAAGTGGGCTTAGTGAACTGATCATTACCACCAAGTATCATCAAGATTTGGTGAAAAAATGTTTGCTGAGATTTCAGCCAACTAGTAGTTTTTTGGAAGCTTGGCAACCCCTTTCAAACGAAAGTGGTTTTCGCCAGTCTCTGCATGGGGTACTTCAAGGGGAAACAAACCATAGAGATAGAACTTAGAACTACTTCATTTGCTCAAGTTTCAAGGAGCTAGCACAAACCGTATTTGATTTAGAGTTTCAACACATCTATCTATATAGCAGAAAACAGAGTGAAACCTAAAAATTCAAACTGTTACTGGAAACGAACGCTTGAACCTAGAAGAGTGAAAATTGGGCAGCCAAGTGGGCTTAGTGAACTGATCATTACCACCAAGTATCATCAAGATTTGGTGAAAAAATGTTTGCTGAGATTTCAGCCAACTAGTAGTTTTTTGGAAGCTTGGCAACCCCTTTCAAACGAAAGTGGTTTTCGCCAGTCTCTGCATGGGGTACTTCAAGGGGAAACAAACCATAGAGATAGAACTTAGAACTACTTCATTTGCTCAAGTTTCAAGGAGCTAGCACAAACCGTATTTGATATAGAGTTTAAAACACATGTATCTATGTAGGAGAAAACAGAGTGAAACCTAAAAATTCAAACTGTTACTGGAAACGAATGCTTCAACCTAAAAGAATAAAAATTGGACAGGCAAGTGGGCTTAGTGAACTGATCATTACCACCAAGTATCATCAAGATTTGGTGAAAAAATGTTTGCTGAGATTTCAGCCAACTAGTAGTTTTTTGGAAGCTTGGCAACCCCTTTCAAACGAAAGTGTTTTTCGCCAGTCTCTGCATGGGGTACTTCAAGAGGAAACAAACCATAGACCTAGAACTTAGAACTACTTCATTTGCTCAAGTTTCAAGGAGCTAGCACAAACCGTATTTGATTTAGAGTTTCAACACATCTATCTATATAGCAGAAAACAGAGTGAAACCTAAAAATTCAAAGTGTTGCTGGAAACGAACGCTTGAACCTAGAAGAGTGAAAATTGGGCAGCCAAGTGGGCTTAGTGAACTGATCATTACCACCAAGTATCATCAAGATTTGGTGAAAAAATGTTTGCTGAGATTTCAGCCAACTAGTAGTTTTTTGGAAGCTTTTGCAACCCCTTTCAAACGAAAGTGTTTTTCGCCAGTCTCTGCAAGGGGTACTTCAAGGGGAAACAAACCATAGACATAGAACTTAGAACTACTTCATTTGCTCAAGTTTCAAGGAGCTAGCACAAACCGTATTTGATATAGAGTTTAAAACACATGTATCTACGTAGGAGAAAACAGAGTGAAACCTAAAAATTCAAAACTGTTACTGGAAACGAACGCTTGAACCTAGAAGAGTGAAAATTGGGCAGCCAAGTGGGCTTAGTGAACTGATCATTACCACCAAGTATCATCAAGATTCGGTGAAAAAATGTTTGCTGAGATTTCAGCCAACTAGTAGTTTTTTGGAAGCTTGGCAACCCCTTTCAAACGAAAGTGTTTTTCGCCAGTCTCTGCAAGGGGTACTTCAAGGGGAAACAAACCATAGAGATAGAACTTAGAACTACTTCATTTGCTCAAGTTTCAAGGAGCTAGCACAAACCGTATTTGATATAGAGTTTAAAACACATGTATCTATGTAGGAGAAAACAGAGTGAAACCTAAAAATTCAAACTGTTACTGGAAACGAACGCTTGAACCTAGAAGAGTGAAAATTGGGCAGCCAAGTGGGCTTAGTGAACTGATCATTACCACCAAGTATCATCAAGATTCGGTGAAAAAATGTTTGCTGAGATTTCAGCTAACTAGTAGTTTTTTGGAAGCTTGGCAACCCCTTTCAAACGAAAGTGTTTTTCGCCAGTCTCTGCAAGGGGTACTTCAAGGGGAAACAAACCATAGAGATAGAACTTAGAACTACTTCATTTGCTCAAGTTTCAAGGAGCTAGCACAAACCTTATTTGATATAGAGTTTAAAACACATGTATCTAAGTAGGAGAAAACAGAGTGAAACCTAAAAATTCAAACTGTTACTGGAAACGAACGCTTGAACCTAGAAGAGTGAAAATTGGGCAGCCAAGTGGGCTTAGTGCACTGATCATTACCACCAAGTATCATCAAGATTTGGTGAAAAAATGTTTGCTGAGATTTCAGCCAACTAGTAGTTTTTTGGAAGCTTGGCAACCCCTTTCAAACGAAAGTGGTTTTCGCCAGTCTCTGCATGGGGTACTTCAAGAGGAAACAAACCATAGAGATAGAACTTAGAACTACTTCATTTGCTCAAGTTTCAAGGAGCTAGCACAAACCGTATTTGATTTAGAGTTTCAACACATCTATCTATATAGCAGAAAACAGAGTGAAACCTAAAAATTCAAACTGTTACTGGAAACGAACGCTTGAACCTAGAAGAGTGAAAATTGGGCAGCCAAGTGGGCTTAGTGAACTGATCATTACCACCAAGTATCATCAAGATTTGGTGAAAAAATGTTTGCTGAGATTTCAGCCAACTAGTAGTTTTTTGGAAGCTTGGCAACCCTTTCAAACGAAAGAGGTTTTCGCCAGATTCTGCATGGGTACTTCAAGAGGAAGCAAACCATGGAGATAGAACTTAGAACTACTTCATTTGGTCAAGTTTCAAGGAGCTAGCACAAACCGTGTTTGATTTAGAATTCCAAACACAGCTATCTATGTAGGAGAAAACACAGTGAAACCTAAAAATTCAAACTGTTACTGGAAACGAATGCTTCAACCTAGAAGAATAAAAACTGGGCAGCCAAGTGGGCTTAGTGAAGTGATCATTACCACCAAGTATCATCAAGATTTGGTGAAAAAATGTTTGCTGAGATTTCAGCCAACTAGTAGTTTTTTTGGAAGCTTGGCAACCCCTTTCAAACCAAAGAGGTTTTCGCCAGATTCTGCATGGGGTACTTCAAGAGGAAGCAAACCATGGAGATAGAACTTAGAACTACTTCATTTGGTCAAGTTTCAAGGAGCTAGCACAAACCGTGTTTGATTTAGAATTCCAAACACAGCTATCTATGTAGGGAGAAAACACAGTGAAACCTAAAAATTCAAACTGTTACTGGAAACGAATGCTTCAGCCTAGAAGAATAAAAATTGGGCAGCCAAGTGGGCTTAGTGAAGTGATCATTACCACCAAGTATCATCAAGATTTGGTGAAAAAATGTTTGCTGAGATTTCAGCCAACTAGTAGTTTTTTGGAAGCTTGGCAACCCCTTTCAAACGAAAGTGTTTTTCGCCAGTCTCTGCATGGGGTATTTCAAGAGGAAACAAACCATAGACCTAGAACTTAGAACTACTTCATTTGCTCAAGTTTCAAGGAGCTAGCACAAACCGTATTTGATTTAGAGTTTCAACACATCTATCTATATAGCAGAAAACAGAGTGAAACCTAAAAATTCAAAGTGTTGCTGGAAACGAACGCTTGAACCTAGAAGAGTGAAAATTGGGCAGCCAAGTGGGCTTAGTGAACTGATCATTACCACCAAGTATCATCAAGATTTGGTGAAAAAATGTTTGCTGAGATTTCAGCCAACTAGTAGTTTTTTGGAAGCTTGGCAACCCCTTTCAAACGAAAGTGTTTTTCGCCAGTCTCTGCAAGGGGTACTTCAAGGGGAAACAAACCATAGACATAGAACTTAGAACTACTTCATTTGCTCAAGTTTCAAGGAGCTAGCACAAACCGTATTTAATATAGAGTTTCAAACACATCTATCTATATAGCAGAAAACAGAGTGAAACCTAAAAATTCAAACTGTTACTGGAAACGAACGCTTGAACCTAGAAGAGTGAAAATTGGGCAGCCAAGTGGGCTTAGTGAACTGATCATTACCACCAAGTATCATCAAGATTCGGTGAAAAAATGTTTGCTGAGATTTCAGCCAACTAGTAGTTTTTTGGAAGCTTGGCAACCCCTTTCAAACGAAAGTGGTTTTCGCCAGTCTCGGCATGGGGTACTTCAAGAGGAAACAAACCATAGAGATAGAACTTAGAACTACTTCATTTGCTCAAGTTTCAAGGAGCCAGCACAAACCGTATTTGATTTAGAGTTTCAACACATCTATCTATATAGCAGAAAACAGAGTGAAACCTAAAAATTCAAACTGTTACTGGAAACGAACGCTTGAACCTAGAAGAGTGAAAATTGGGCAGCCAAGTGGGCTTAGTGAACTGATCATTACCACCAAGTATCATCACGATTTGGTGAAAAAATGTTTGCTGAGATTTCAGCCAACTAGTAGTTTTTTGGAAGCTTGGCAACCCCTATCAAACGAAAGTGGTTTTCGCCAGTCTCTGCAAGGGGTACTTCAAGGGGAAACAAACCATAGACATAGAACTTAGAACTACTTCATTTGCTCAAGTTTCAAGGAGCTAGCACAAACCGTATTTAATATAGAGTTTCAAACACATCTATCTATGTAGCAGAAAACAGAGTGAAACCTAAAAATTCAAACTGTTACTGGAAACGAACGCTTGAACCTAGAAGAGTGAAAATTGGGCAGCCAAGTGGGCTTAGTGAATTGATCATTACCACCAAGTTTCATCAAGATTTGGTGAAAAAATGTTTGCTGAGATTTCAGCCAACTAGTAGTTTTTTGGAAGCTTGGCAACCCCTTTCAAACGAAAGAGGTTTTCGCCAGATTCTGCATGGGGTACTCAAGAGGAAACAAACCATGGAGATAGAACTTAGAACTACTTCATTTGGTCAAGTTTCAAGGAGCTAGCACAAACCGTGTTTGATTTAGAATTCCAAACACAGCTATCTATGTAGGAGAAAACAGAGTGAAACCTAAAAATTCAAACTGTTACTGGAAACGAATGCTTCAACCTAGAAGAATAAAAATTGGGCAGCCAAGTGGGCTTAGTGAAGTGATCATTACCACCAAGTATCATCAAGATTTGGTGAAAAAATGTTTGCTGAGATTTCAGCCAACTAGTAGTTTTTTGGAAGCTTGGCAACCCCTTTCAAACGAAAGTGGTTTTCGCCAGTCTCTGCATGGGGTACTTCAAGAGGAAACAAACCATAGAGATAGAACTTAGAACTACTTCATTTGCTCAAGTTTCAAGGAGCTAGCACAAACCGTGTTTGATTTAGAATTCCAAACACAGCTATCTATGTAGGAGAAAACAGAGTGAAACCTAAAAATTCAAACTGTTACTGGAAACGAATGCTTCAACCTAGAAGAATAAAAATTGGGCAGCCAAGTGGGCTTAGTGAACTGATCATTACCACCAAGTATCATCAAGATTTGGTGAAAAAATGTTTGCTGAGATTTCAGCCAACTAGTAGTTTTTGGAAGCTTGGCAACCCCTTTCAAACGAAAGTGTTTTTCGCCAGTCTCTGCATGGGGTACTTCAAGAGGAAACAAACCATAGAGATAGAACTACTTCATTTGGTCAAGTTTCAAGGAGCTAGCACAAACCGTATTTGATTTAGAGTTTCAACACATCTATCTATATAGCAGAAAACAGAGTGAAACCTAAAAATTCAAACTGTTACTGGAAACGAACGCTTGAACCTAGAAGAGTGAAAATTGGGCAGCCAAGTGGGCTTAGTGAACTGATCATTACCACCAAGTATCATCAAGATTCGGTGAAAAAATGTTTGCTGAGATTTCAGCCAACTAGTAGTTTTTTGGAAGCTTGGCAACCCCTTTCAAACGAAAGTGTTTTTCGCCAGTCTCTGCAAGGGGTACTTCAAGGGGAAACAAACCATAGAGATAGAACTTAGAACTACTTCATTTGCTCAAGTTTCAAGGAGCTAGCACAAACCGTATTTGATATAGAGTTTAAAACACATGTATCTATGTAGGAGAAAACAGAGTGAAACCTAAAAATTCAAACTGTTACTGGAAACGAACGCTTGAACCTAGAAGAGTGAAAATTGGGCAGCCAAGTGGGCTTAGTGAACTGATCATTACCACCAAGTATCATCAAGATTTGGTGAAAAAATGTTTGCTGAGATTTCAGCCAACTAGTAGTTTTTTGGAAGCTTGGCAACCCCTTTCAAACGAAAGTGGTTTTCGCCAGTCTCTGCATGGGGTACTTCAAGAGGAAACAAACAATAGAGATAGAACTTAGAACTACTTCATTTGCTCAAGTTTCAAGGAGCTAGCACAAACCGTATTTGATTTAGAGTTTCAACACATCTATCTATATAGCAGAAAACAGAGTGAAACCTAAAAATTCAAACTGTTACTGGAAACGAACGCTTGAACCTAGAAGAGTGAAAATTGGGCAGCCAAGTGGGCTTAGTGAACTGATCATTACCACCAAGTATCATCAAGATTTGGTGAAAAAATGTTTGCTGAGATTTCAGCCAACTAGTAGTTTTTTGGAAGCTTGGCAACCCCTTTCAAACGAAAGTTTTTTTCGCCAGTCTCTGCATGGGGTACTTCAAGGGGAAACAAACCATAGAGATAGAACTTAGAACTACTGCATTTGCTCAAGTTTCAAGGAGCTAGCATAAACCGTATTTGATATAGAGTTTAAAACACATGTATCTATGTAGGAGAAAACAGAGTGAAACCTAAAAATTCAAACTGTTACTGGAAACGAATGCTTCAACCTAGAAGAATAAAAATTGGACAGGCAAGTGGGCTTAGTGAACTGATCATTACCACCAAGTATCTCAACATTTGGTGAAAAAATGTTTGCTGAGATTTCAGCCAACTAGTAGTTTTTTGGAAGCTTGGCAACCCCTTTCAAACGAAAGAGGTTTTCGCCAGATTCTGCATGGGGTACTTCAAGAGGAAGCAAACCATGGAGATAGAACTTAGAACTACTTCATTTGGTCAAGTTTCAAGGAGCTAGCACAAACCGTGTTTGATTTAGAATTCCAAACACAGCTATCTATGTAGGAGAAAACACAGTGAAACCTAAAAATTCAAACTGTTACTGGAAACGAATGCTTCAACCTAGAAGAATAAAAATTGGGCAGCCAAGTGGGCTTAGTGAAGTGATCATTACCACGAAGTATCATCAAGATTTGGTGAAAAAATGTTTGCTGAGATTTCAGCCAACTAGTAGTTTTTTGGAAGCTTGGCAACCCCTTTCAAACGAAAGTGTTTTTCGCCAGTCTCTGCATGGGGTACTTCAAGAGGAAACAAACCATAGACCTAGAACTTAGAACTACTTCATTTGCTCAAATTTCAAGGAGCTAGCACAAACCGTATTTGATTTAGAGTTTCAACACATCTATCTATATAGCAGAAAACAGAGTGAAACCTAAAAATTCAAAGTGTTGCTGGAAACGAACGCTTGAACCTAGAAGAGTGAAAATTGGGCAGCCAAGTGGGCTTAGTGAACTGATCATTACCACCAAGTATCATCAAGATTTGGTGAAAAAATGTTTGCTGAGATTTCAGCCAACGAGTAGTTTTTTGGAAGCTTGGCAACCCCTTTCAAACGAAAGTGTTTTTCGCCAGTCTCTGCAAGGGGTACTTCAAGGGGAAACAAACCATAGACATAGAACTTAGAACTACTTCATTTGCTCAAGTTTCAAGGAGCTAGCACAAACCGTATTTAATATAGAGTTTCAAACACATCTATCTATATAGCAGAAAACAGAGTGATACCTAAAAATTCAAACTGTTACTGGAAACGAACGCTTGAACCTAGAAGAGTGAAAATTGGGCAGCCAAGTGGGCTTAGTGAATTGATCATTACCACCAAGTTTCATCAAGATTTGGTGAAAAAATGTTTGCTGAGATTTCAGCCAACTAGTAGTTTTTTGGAAGCTTGGCAACCCCTTTCAAACGAAAGTGGTTTTCGCCAGTCTCTGCATGGGGTACTTCAAGAGGAAACAAACCATAGAGATAGAACTTAGAACTACTTCATTTGCTCAAGTTTCAAGGAGCTAGCACAAACCGTATTTGATTTAGAGTTTCAACACATCTATCTATATAGCAGAAAACAGAGTGAAACCTAAAAATTCAAACTGTTACTGGAAACGAACGCTTGAACCTAGAAGAGTGAAAATTGGGCAGCCAAGTGGGCTTAGTGAACTGATCATTACCACCAAGTATCATCAAGATTTGGTGAAAAAATGTTTGCTGAGATTTCAGCCAACTAGTAGTTTTTTGGAAGCTTGGCAACCCCTTTCAAACGAAAGTGGTTTTCGCCAGTCTCTGCATGGGGTACTTCAAGGGGAAACAAACCATAGAGATAGAACTTAGAACTACTTCATTTGCTCAAGTTTCAAGGAGCTAGCACAAACCGTATTTGATATAGAGTTTAAAACACATGTATCTATGTAGGAGAAAACAGAGTGAAACCTAAAAATTCAAACTGTTACTGGAAACGAACGCTTGAACCTAGAAGAGTGAAAATTGGGCAGCCAAGTGGGCTTAGTGAACTGATCATTACCACCAAGTATCATCAAGATTTGGTGAAAAAATGTTTGCTGAGATTTCAGCCAACTAGTAGTTTTTTGGAAGCTTGGCAACCCCTTTCAAACCAAAGAGGTTTTCGCCAGATTCTGCATGGGGTACTTCAAGAGGAAGCAAACCATGGAGATAGAACTTAGAACTACTTCATTTGGTCAAGTTTCAAGGAGCTAGCACAAACCGTGTTTGATTTAGAATTCCAAACACAGCTATCTATGTAGGAGAAAACACAGTGAAACCTAAAAATTCAAACTGTTACTGGAAACGAATGCTTCAACCTAGAAGAATAAAAATTGGGCAGCCAAGTGGGCTTAGTGAAGTGATCATTACCACCAAGTATCATCAAGATTTGGTGAAAAAATGTTTGCTGAGATTTCAGCCAACTAGTAGTTTTCTGGAAGCTTGGCAACCCCTTTCAAACGAAAGTGGTTTTCGCCAGTCTCTGCATGGGGTACTTCAAGAGGAAACAAACCATAGAGATAGAACTTAGAACTACTTCATTTGCTCAAGTTTCAAGGAGCTAGCACAAACCGTATTTGATTTAGAGTTTCAACACATCTATCTATATAGCAGAAAACAGAGTGAAACCTAAAAATTCAAACTGTTACTGGAAACGAACGCTTGAACCTAGAAGAGTGAAAACTGGGCAGCCAAGTGGGCTTAGTGAACTGATCATTACCACCAAGTATCATCAAGATTTGGTGAAAAAATGTTTGCTGAGATTTCAGCCAACTAGTAGTTTTTTGGAAGCTTGGCAACCCCTTTCAAACGAAAGTGTTTTTCGCCAGTCTCTGCATGGGGTACTTCAAGAGGAAACAAACGATAGACATAGAACTTAGAACTACTTCATTTGCTCAAGTTTCAAGGAGCTAGCACAAACCGTATTTGATTTAGAGTTTCAACACATCTATCTATATAGCAGAAAACAGAGTGAAACCTAAAAATTCAAAGTGTTGCTGGAAACGAACGCTTGAACCTAGAAGAGTGAAAATTGGGCAGCCAAGTGGGCTTAGTGAACTGATCATTACCACCAAGTATCATCAAGATTTGGTGAAAAAATGTTTGCTGAGATTTCAGCCAACTAGTAGTTTTTTGGAAGCTTTGCAACCCCTTTCAAACGAAAGTGTTTTTCGCCAGTCTCTGCAAGGGGTACTTCAAGGGGAAACAAACCATAGACATAGAACTTAGAACTACTTCATTTGCTCAAGTTTCAAGGAGCTAGCACAAACCGTATTTGATATAGAGTTTAAAACACATGTATCTATGTAGGAGAAAACAGAGTGAAACCTAAAAATTCAAACTGTTACTGGAAACGAACGCTTGAACCTAGAAGAGTGAAAATTGGGCAGCCAAGTGGGCTTAGTGAACTGATCATTACCACCAAGTATCATCAAGATTCGGTGAAAAAATGTTTGCTGAGATTTCAGCTAACTAGTAGTTTTTTGGAAGCTTGGCAACCCCTTTCAAACGAAAGTGTTTTTCGCCAGTCTCTGCAAGGGGTACTTCAAGGGGAAACAAACCATAGAGATAGAACTTAGAACTACTTCATTTGCTCAAGTTTCAAGGAGCTAGCACAAACCGTATTTGATATAGAGTTTAAAACACATGTATCTATGTAGGAGAAAACAGAGTGAAACCTAAAAATTCAAACTGTTACTGGAAACGAACGCTTGAACCTAGAAGAGTGAAAATTGGGCAGCCAAGTGGGCTTAGTGAACTGATCATTACCACCAAGTATCATCAAGATTCGGTGAAAAAATGTTTGCTGAGATTTCAGCTAACTAGTAGTTTTTTGGAAGCTTGGCAACCCCTTTCAAACGAAAGTGTTTTTCGCCAGTCTCTGCAAGGGGTACTTCAAGGGGAAACAAACCATAGAGATAGAACTTAGAACTACTTCATTTGCTCAAGTTTCAAGGAGCTAGCACAAACCGTATTTGATATAGAGTTTAAAACACATGTATCTAAGTAGGAGAAAACAGAGTGAAACCTAAAAATTCAAACTGTTACTGGAAACGAACGCTTGAACCTAGAAGAGTGAAAATTGGGCAGCCAAGTGGGCTTAGTGAACTGATCATTACCACCAAGTATCATCAAGATTTGGTGAAAAAATGTTTGCTGAGATTTCAGCCAACTAGTAGTTTTTTGGAAGCTTGGCAACCCCTTTCAAACGAAAGTGGTTTTCGCCAGTCTCTGCATGGGGTACTTCAAGAGGAAACAAACCATAGAGATAGAACTTAGAACTACTTCATTTGCTCAAGTTTCAAGGAGCTAGCACAAACCGTATTTGATTTAGAGTTTCAACACATCTATCTATATAGCAGAAAACAGAGTGAAACCTAAAAATTCAAACTGTTACTGGAAACGAACGCTTGAACCTAGAAGAGTGAAAATTGGGCAGCCAAGTGGGCTTAGTGAACTGATCATTACCACCAAGTATCATCAAGATTTGGTGAAAAAATGTTTGCTGAGATTTCAGCCAACTAGTAGTTTTTTGGAAGCTTGGCAACCCCTTTCAAACGAAAGTGGTTTTCGCCAGTCTCTGCATGGGGTACTTCAAGGGGAAACAAACCATAGAGATAGAACTTAGAACTACTTCATTTGCTCAAGTTTCAAGGAGCTAGCACAAACCGTATTTGATATAGAGTTTAAAACACATGTATCTATGTAGGAGAAAACAGAGTGAAACCTAAAAATTCAAACTGTTACTGGAAACGAATGCTTCAACCTAGAAGAATAAAAATTGGACAGGCAAGTGGGCTTAGTTAACTGATCATTACCACCAAGTATCATCAAGATTTGGTGAAAAAATGTTTGCTGAGATTTCAGCCAACTAGTAGTTTTTTGGAAGCTTGGCAACCCCTTTCAAACCAAAGAGGTTTTCGCCAGATTCTGCATGGGGTACTTCAAGAGGAAGCAAACCATGGAGATAGAACTTAGAACTACTTCATTTGGTCAAGTTTCAAGGAGCTAGCACAAACCGTGTTTGATTTAGAATTCCAAACACAGCTATCTATGTAGGAGAAAACACAGTGAAACCTAAAAATTCAAACTGTTACTGGAAACGAATGCTTCAACCTAGAAGAATAAAAATTGGGCAGCCAAGTGGGCTTAGTGAAGTGATCATTACCACCAAGTATCATCAAGATTTGGTGAAAAAATGTTTGCTGAGATTTCAGCCAACTAGTAGTTTTTTGGAAGCTTGGCAACCCCTTTCAAACGAAAGTGTTTTTCGCCAGTCTCTGCATGGGGTACTTCAAGAGGAAACAAACCATAGACCTAGAACTTAGAACTACTTCATTTGCTCAAGTTTCAAGGAGCTAGCACAAACCGTATTTGATTTAGAGTTTCAACACATCTATCTATATAGCAGAAAACAGAGTGAAACCTAAAAATTCAAAGTGTTGCTGGAAACGAACGCTTGAACCTAGAAGAGTGAAAATTGGGCAGCCAAGTGGGCTTAGTGAACTGATCATTACCACCAAGTATCATCAAGATTTGGTGAAAAAATGTTTGCTGAGATTTCAGCCAACTAGTAGTTTTTTGGAAGCTTGGCAACCCCTTTCAAACGAAAGTGTTTTTCGCCAGTCTCTGCAAGGGGTACTTCAAGGGGAAACAAACCATAGACATAGAACTTAGAACTACTTCATTTGCTCAAGTTTCAAGGAGCTAGCACAAACCGTATTTAATATAGAGTTTCAAACACATCTATCTATATAGCAGAAAACAGAGTGAAACCTAAAAATTCAAACTGTTACTGGAAACGAACGCTTGAACCTAGAAGAGTGAAAATTGGGCAGCCAAGTGGGCTTAGTGAACTGATCATTACCACCAAGTATCATCAAGATTCGGTGAAAAAATGTTTGCTGAGATTTCAGCCAACTAGTAGTTTTTTGGAAGCTTGGCAACCCCTTTCAAACGAAAGTGGTTTTCGCCAGTCTCGGCATGGGGTACTTCAAGAGGAAACAAACCATAGAGATAGAACTTAGAACTACTTCATTTGCTCAAGTTTCAAGGAGCCAGCACAAACCGTATTTGATTTAGAGTTTCAACACATCTATCTATATAGCAGAAAACAGAGTGAAACCTAAAAATTCAAACTGTTACTGGAAACAAACGCTTGAACCTAGAAGAGTGAAAATTGGGCAGCCAAGTGGGCTTAGTGAACTGATCATTACCACCAAGTATCATCACGATTTGGTGAAAAAATGTTTGCTGAGATTTCAGGGAACTAGTAGTTTTTTGGAAGCTTGGCAACCCCTATCAAACGAAAGTGGTTTTCGCCAGTCTCTGCAAGGGGTACTTCAAGGGGAAACAAACCATAGACATAGAACTTAGAACTACTTCATTTGCTCAAGTTTCAAGGAGCTAGCACAAACCGTATTTAATATAGAGTTTCAAACACATCTATCTATGTAGCAGAAAACAGAGTGAAACCTAAAAATTCAAACTGTTACTGGAAACGAACGCTTGAACCTAGAAGAGTGAAAATTGGGCAGCCAAGTGGGCTTAGTGAATTGATCATTACCACCAAGTTTCATCAAGATTTGGTGAAAAAATGTTTGCTGAGATTTCAGCCAACTAGTAGTTTTTTGGAAGCTTGGCAACCCCTTTCAAACGAAAGAGGTTTTCGCCAGATTCTGCATGGGGTACTCAAGAGGAAACAAACCATGGAGATAGAACTTAGAACTACTTCATTTGGTCAAGTTTCAAGGAGCTAGCACAAACCGTGTTTGATTTAGAATTCCAAACACAGCTATCTATGTAGGAGAAAACAGAGTGAAACCTAAAAATTCAAACTGTTACTGGAAACGAATGCTTCAACCTAGAAGAATAAAAATTGGACAGCCAAGTGGGCTTAGTGAAGTGATCATTACCACCAAGTATCATCAAGATTTGGTGAAAAAATGTTTGCTGAGATTTCAGCCAACTAGTAGTTTTTTGGAAGCTTGGCAACCCCTTTCAAACGAAAGTGGTTTACGCCAGTCTCTGCATGGGGTACTTCAAGAGGAAACAAACCATAGAGATAGAACTTAGAACTACTTCATTTGGTCAAGTTTCAAGGAGCTAGCACAAACCGTGTTTGATTTAGAATTCCAAACACAGCTATCTATGTAGGAGAAAACAGAGTGAAACCTAAAAATTCAAACTGTTACTGGAAACGAATGCTTCAACCTAGAAGAATAAAAATTGGGCGGCCAAGTGGGCTTAGTGAACTGATCATTACCACCAAGTATCATCAAGATTTGGTGAAAAAATGTTTGCTGAGATTTCAGCCAACTAGTAGTTTTTTGGAAGCTTGGCAACCCCTTTCAAACGAAAGTGTTTTTCGCCAGTCTCTGCATGGGGTACTTCAAGAGGAAACAAACCATAGAGATAGAACTACTTCATTTGGTCAAGTTTCAAGGAGCTAGCACAAACCGTATTTGATTTATAGTTTCAACACATCTATCTATATAGCAGAAAACAGAGTGAAACCTAAAAATTCAAACTGTTACTGGAAACGAACGCTTGAACCTAGAAGAGTGAAAATTGGGCAGCCAAGTGGGCTTAGTGAACTGATCATTACCACCAAGTATCATCAAGATTCGGTGAAAAAATGTTTGCTGAGATTTCAGCCAACTAGTAGTTTTTTGGAAGCTTGGCAACCCCTTTCAAACGAAAGTGTTTTTCGCCATTCTCTGCAAGGGGTACTTCAAGGGGAAACAAACCATAGAGATAGAACTTAGAACTACTTCATTTGCTCAAGTTTCAAGGAGCTAGCACAAACCGTATTTGATATAGAGTTTAAAACACATGTATCTATGTAGGAGAAAACAGAGTGAAACCTAAAAATTCAAACTGTTACTGGAAACGAACGCTTGAACCTAGAAGAGTGAAAATTGGGCAGCCAAGTGGGCTTAGTGAACTGATCATTACCACCAAGTATCATCAAGATTTGGTGAAAAAATGTTTGCTGAGATTTCAGCCAACTAGTAGTTTTTTGGAAGCTTGGCAACCCCTTTCAAACGAAAGTGTTTTTCGCCAGTCTCTGCATGGGGTACTTCAAGAGGAAACAAACGATAGACATAGAACTTAGAACTACTTCATTTGCTCAAGTTTCAAGGAGCTAGCACAAACCGTATTTGATTTAGAGTTTCAACACATCTATCTATATAGCAGAAAACAGAGTGAAACCTAAAAATTCAAACTGTTACTGGAAACGAACGCTTGAACCTAGAAGAGTGAAAATTGGGCAGCCAAGTGGGCTTAGTGAACTGATCATTACCACCAAGTATCATCAAGATTTGGTGAAAAAATGTTTGCTGAGATTTCAGCCAACTAGTAGTTTTTTGGAAGCTTGGCAACCCCTTTCAAACGAAAGTGTTTTTCGCCAGTCTCTGCAAGGGGTACTTCAAGGGGAAACAAACCATAGAGATAGAACTTAGAACTACTTCATTTGCTCAAGTTTCAAGGAGCTAGCACAAACCGTATTTGATATAGAGTTTAAAACACATGTATCTATGTAGGAGAAAACAGAGTGAAACCTAAAAATTCAAACTGTTACTGGAAACGAACGCTTGAACCTAGAAGAGTGAAAATTGGGCAGCCAAGTGGGCTTAGTGAACTGATCATTACCACCAAGTATCATCAAGATTTGGTGAAAAAATGTTTGCTGAGATTTCAGCCAACTAGTAGTTTTTTGGAAGCTTGGCAACCCCTTTCAAACGAAAGTGGTTTTCGCCAGTCTCTGCATGGGGTACTTCAAGGGGAAACAAACCATAGAGATAGAACTTAGAACTACTTCATTTGCTCAAGTTTCAAGGAGCTAGCACAAACCGTATTTGATTTAGAGTTTCAACACATCTATCTATATAGCAGAAAACAGAGTGAAACCTAAAAATTCAAACTGTTACTGGAAACGAACGCTTGAACCTAGAAGAGTGAAAATTGGGCAGCCAAGTGGGCTTAGTGAACTGATCATTACCACCAAGTATCATCAAGATTTGGTGAAAAAATGTTTGCTGAGATTTCAGCCAACTAGTAGTTTTTTGGAAGCTTGGCAACCCCTTTCAAACGAAAGTGGTTTTCGCCAGTCTCTGCATGGGGTACTTCAAGGGGAAACAAACCATAGAGATAGAACTTAGAACTACTTCATTTGCTCAAGTTTCAAGGAGCTAGCACAAACCGTATTTGATATAGAGTTTAAAACACATGTATCTATGTAGGAGAAAACAGAGTGAAACCTAAAAATTCAAACTGTTACTGGAAACGAATGCTTCAACCTAAAAGAATAAAAATTGGACAGGCAAGTGGGCTTAGTGAACTGATCATTACCACCAAGTATCATCAAGATTTGGTGAAAAAATGTTTGCTGAGATTTCAGCCAACTAGTAGTTTTTTGGAAGCTTGGCAACCCCTTTCAAACGAAAGAGGTTTTCGCCAGATTCTGCATGGGGTACTTCAAGAGGAAGCAAACCATGGAGATAGAACTTAGAACTACTTCATTTGGTCAAGTTTCAAGGAGCTAGCACAAACCGTGTTTGATTTAGAATTCCAAACACAGCTATCTATGTAGGAGAAAACACAGTGAAACCTAAAAATTCAAACTGTTACTGGAAACGAATGCTTCAACCTAGAAGAATAAAAACTGGGCAGCCAAGTGGGCTTAGTGAAGTGATCATTACCACCAAGTATCATCAAGATTTGGAGAAAAAATGTTTGCTGAGATTTCAGCCAACTAGTAGTTTTTTGGAAGCTTGGCAACCCCTTTCAAACGAAAGTGGTTTTCGCCAGTCTCTGCATGGGGTACTTCAAGAGGAAACAAACCATAGAGATAGAACTTAGAACTACTTCATTTGCTCAAGTTTCAAGGAGCTAGCACAAACCGTATTTGATTTAGAGTTTCAACACATCTATCTATATAGCAGAAAACAGAGTGAAACCTAAAAATTCAAACTGTTACTTGAAACGAACGCTTGAACCTAGAAGAGTGAAAACTGGGCAGCCAAGTGGGCTTAGTGAACTGATCATTACCACCAAGTATCATCAAGATTTGGTGAAAAAATGTTTGCTGAGATTTCAGCCAACTAGTAGTTTTTTGGAAGCTTGGCAACCCCTTTCAAACGAAAGTGTTTTTCGCCAGTCTCTGCATGGGGTACTTCAAGAGGAAACAAACCATAGACCTAGAACTTAGAACTACTTCATTTGCTCAAGTTTCAAGGAGCTAGCACAAACCGTATTTGATTTAGAGTTTCAACACATCTATCTATATAGCAGAAAACAGAGTGAAACCTAAAAATTCAAAGTGTTGCTGGAAACGAACGCTTGAACCTAGAAGAGTGAAAATTGGGCAGCCAAGTGGGCTTAGTGAACTGATCATTACCACCAAGTATCATCAAGATTTGGTGAAAAAATGTTTGCTGAGATTTCAGCCAACTAGTAGTTTTTTGGAAGCTTTGCAACCCCTTTCAAACGAAAGTGTTTTTCGCCAGTCTCTGCAAGGGGTACTTCAAGGGGAAACAAACCATAGAGATAGAACTTAGAACTACTTCATTTGCTCAAGTTTCAAGGAGCTAGCACAAACCGTATTTGATATAGAGTTTAAAACACATGTATCTATGTAGGAGAAAACAGAGTGAAACCTAAAAATTCAAACTGTTACTGGAAACGAACGCTTGAACCTAGAAGAGTGAAAATTGGGCAGCCAAGTGGGCTTAGTGAACTGATCATTACCACCAAGTATCATCAAGATTTGGTGAAAAAATGTTTGCTGAGATTTCAGCCAACTAGTAGTTTTTTGGATGCTTGGCAACCCCTTTCAAACGAAAGTGGTTTTCGCCAGTCTCTGCATGGGGTACTTCAAGGGGAAACAAACCATAGAGATAGAACTTAGAACTACTTCATTTGCTCAAGTTTCAAGGAGCTAGCACAAACCGTATTTGATTTAGAGTTTCAACACATCTATCTATATAGCAGAAAACAGAGTGAAACCTAAAAATTCAAACTGTTACTGGAAACGAACGCTTGAACCTAGAAGAGTGAAAATTGGGCAGCCAAGTGGGCTTAGTGAACTGATCATTACCACCAAGTATCATCAAGATTTGGTGAAAAAATGTTTGCTGAGATTTCAGCCAACTAGTAGTTTTTTGGAAGCTTGGCAACCCCTTTCAAACGAAAGTGGTTTTCGCCAGACTCTGCATGGGGTACTTCAAGGGGAAACAAACCATAGAGATAGAACTTAGAACTACTTCATTTGCTCAAGTTTCAAGGAGCTAGCACAAACCGTATTTGATATAGAGTTTAAAACACATGTATCTATGTAGGAGAAAACAGAGTGAAACCTAAAAATTCAAACTGTTACTGGAAACGAATGCTTCAACCTAAAAGAATAAAAATTGGACAGGCAAGTGGGCTTAGTGAACTGATCATTACCACCAAGTATCATCAAGATTTGGTGAAAAAATATTTGCTGAGATTTCAGCCAACTAGTAGTTTTTTGGAAGCTTGGCAACCCCTTTCAAACGAAAGAGGTTTTCGCCAGATTCTGCATGGGGTACTTCAAGAGGAAGCAAACCATGGAGATAGAACTTAGAACTACTTCATTTGGTCAAGTTTCAAGGAGCTAGCACAAACCGTGTTTGATTTAGAATTCCAAACACAGCTATCTATGTAGGAGAAAACACAGTGAAACCTAAAAATTCAAACTGTTACTGGAAACGAATGCTTCAACCTAGAAGAATAAAAACTGGGCAGCCAAGTGGGCTTAGTGAAGTGATCATTACCACCAAGTATCATCAAGATTTGGAGAAAAAATGTTTGCTGGGATTTCAGCCAACTAGTAGTTTTTTGGAAGCTTGGCAACCCCTTTCAAACGAAAGTGGTTTTCGCCAGTCTCTGCATGGGGTACTTCAAGAGGAAACAAACCATAGAGATAGAACTTAGAACTACTTCATTTGCTCAAGTTTCAAGGAGCTAGCACAAACCGTATTTGATTTAGAGTTTCAACACATCTATCTATATAGCAGAAAACAGAGTGAAACCTAAAAATTCAAAGTGTTGCTGGAAACGAACGCTTGAACCTAGAAGAGTGAAAATTGGGCAGCCAAGTGGGCTTAGTGAACTGATCATTACCACCAAGTATCATCAAGATTTGGTGAAAAAATGTTTGCTGAGATTTCAGCCAACTAGTAGTTTTTTGGAAGCTTTGCAACCCCTTTCAAACGAAAGTGTTTTTCGCCAGTCTCTGCAAGGGGTACTTCAAGGGGAAACAAACCATAGACATAGAACTTAGAACTACTTCATTTGCTCAAGTTTCAAGGAGCTAGCACAAACCGTATTTGATATAGAGTTTAAAACACATGTATCTACGTAGGAGAAAACAGAGTGAAACCTAAAAATTCAAACTGTTACTGGAAACGAACGCTTGAACCTAGAAGAGTGAAAATTGGGCAGCCAAGTGGGCTTAGTGAACTGATCATTACCACCAAGTATCATCAAGATTCGGTGAAAAAATGTTTGCTGAGATTTCAGCTAACTAGTAGTTTTTTGGAAGCTTGGCAACCCCTTTCAAACGAAAGTGTTTTTTCGCCAGTCTCTGCAAGGGGTACTTCAAGGGGAAACAAACCATAGAGATAGAACTTAGAACTACTTCATTTGCTCAAGTTTCAAGGAGCTAGCACAAACCGTATTTGATATAGAGTTTAAAACACATGTATCTATGTAGGAGAAAACAGAGTGAAACCTAAAATTCAAACTGTTACTGGAAACGAACGCTGGAACCTAGAAGAGTGAAAATTGGGCAGCCAAGTGGGCTTAGTGAACTGATCATTACCACCAAGTATCATCAAGATTCGGTGAAAAAATGTTTTGCTGAGATTTCAGCTAACTAGTAGTTTTTTGGAAGCTTGGCAACCCCTTTCAAACGAAAGTGTTTTTCGCCAGTCTCTGCAAGGGGTACTTCAAGGGGAAACAAACCATAGAGATAGAACTTAGAACTACTTCATTTGCTCAAGTTTCAAGGAGCTAGCACAACCTTATTTGATATAGAGTTTAAACACATGTATCTAAGTAGGAGAAAACAGAGTGAAACCTAAAAATTCAAACTGTTACTGGAAACGAACGCTTGAACCTAGAAGAGTGAAAATTGGGCAGCCAAGTGGGCTTAGTGAACTGATCATTACCACCAAAGTATCATCAAGATTTGGTGAAAAAATGTTTGCTGAGATTTCAGCCAACTAGTAGTTTTTGGAAGCTTGGCAACCCCTTTCAAACGAAAGTGGTTTTCGCCAGACTCTGCATGGGGTACTTCAAGGGGAAACAAACCATAGAGATAGAACTTAGAACTACTTCATTTGCTCAAGTTTCAAGGAGCTAGCACAAACCGTATTTGATATAGAGTTTAAAACACATGTATCTATGTAGGAGAAAACAGAGTGAAACCTAAAAATTCAAACTGTTACTGGAAACGAATGCTTCAACCTAAAAGAATAAAAATTGGACAGGCAAGTGGGCTTAGTGAACTGATCATTACCACCAAGTATCATCAAGATTTGGTGAAAAAATATTTGCTGAGATTTCAGCCAACTAGTAGTTTTTTGGAAGCTTGGCAACCCCTTTCAAACGAAAGAGGTTTTCGCCAGATTCTGCATGGGGTACTTCAAGAGGAAGCAAACCATGGAGATAGAACTTAGAACTACTTCATTTGGTCAAGTTTCAAGGAGCTAGCACAAACCGTGTTTGATTTAGAATTCCAAACACAGCTATCTATGTAGGAGAAAACACAGTGAAACCTAAAAATTCAAACTGTTACTGGAAACGAATGCTTCAACCTAGAAGAATAAAAACTGGGCAGCCAAGTGGGCTTAGTGAAGTGATCATTACCACCAAGTATCATCAAGATTTGGAGAAAAAATGTTTGCTGGGATTTCAGCCAACTAGTAGTTTTTTGGAAGCTTGGCAACCCCTTTCAAACGAAAGTGGTTTTCGCCAGTCTCTGCATGGGGTACTTCAAGAGGAAACAAACCATAGAGATAGAACTTAGAACTACTTCATTTGCTCAAGTTTCAAGGAGCTAGCACAAACCGTATTTGATTTAGAGTTTCAACACATCTATCTATATAGCAGAAAACAGAGTGAAACCTAAAAATTCAAAGTGTTGCTGGAAACGAACGCTTGAACCTAGAAGAGTGAAAATTGGGCAGCCAAGTGGGCTTAGTGAACTGATCATTACCACCAAGTATCATCAAGATTTGGTGAAAAAATGTTTGCTGAGATTTCAGCCAACTAGTAGTTTTTTGGAAGCTTTGCAACCCCTTTCAAACGAAAGTGTTTTTCGCCAGTCTCTGCAAGGGGTACTTCAAGGGGAAACAAACCATAGACATAGAACTTAGAACTACTTCATTTGCTCAAGTTTCAAGGAGCTAGCACAAACCGTATTTGATATAGAGTTTAAAACACATGTATCTACGTAGGAGAAAACAGAGTGAAACCTAAAAATTCAAACTGTTACTGGAAACGAACGCTTGAACCTAGAAGAGTGAAAATTGGGCAGCCAAGTGGGCTTAGTGAACTGATCATTACCACCAAGTATCATCAAGATTCGGTGAAAAAATGTTTGCTGAGATTTCAGCTAACTAGTAGTTTTTTGGAAGCTTGGCAACCCCTTTCAAACGAAAGTGTTTTTCGCCAGTCTCTGCAAGGGGTACTTCAAGGGGAAACAAACCATAGAGATAGAACTTAGAACTACTTCATTTGCTCAAGTTTCAAGGAGCTAGCACAAACCGTATTTGATATAGAGTTTAAAACACATGTATCTATGTAGGAGAAAACAGAGTGAAACCTAAAAATTCAAACTGTTACTGGAAACGAACGCTTGAACCTAGAAGAGTGAAAATTGGGCAGCCAAGTGGGCTTAGTGAACTGATCATTACCACCAAGTATCATCAAGATTCGGTGAAAAAATGTTTGCTGAGATTTCAGCTAACTAGTAGTTTTTTGGAAGCTTGGCAACCCCTTTCAAACGAAAGTGTTTTTCGCCAGTCTCTGCAAGGGGTACTTCAAGGGGAAACAAACCATAGAGATAGAACTTAGAACTACTTCATTTGCTCAAGTTTCAAGGAGCTAGCACAAACCTTATTTGATATAGAGTTTAAAACACATGTATCTAAGTAGGAGAAAACAGAGTGAAACCTAAAAATTCAAACTGTTACTGGAAACGAACGCTTGAACCTAGAAGAGTGAAATTGGGCAGCCAAGTGGGCTTAGTGAACTGATCATTACCACCAAGTATCATCAAGATTTGGTGAAAAAATGTTTGCTGAGATTTCAGCCAACTAGTAGTTTTTTGGAAGCTTGGCAACCCCTTTCAAACGAAAGTGGTTTTCGCCAGTCTCTGCATGGGGTACTTCAAGAGGAAACAAACCATAGAGATAGAACTTAGAACTACTTCATTTGCTCAAGTTTCAAAAAGCTAGCACAAACCGTATTTGATTTAGAGTTTCAACACATCTATCTATATAGCAGAAAACAGAGTGAAACCTAAAAATTCAAACTGTTACTGGAAACGAACGCTTGAACCTAGAAGAGTGAAAATTGGGCAGCCAAGTGGGCTTAGTGAACTGATCATTACCACCAAGTATCATCAAGATTTGGTGAAAAAATGTTTGCTGAGATTTCAGCCAACTAGTAGTTTTTTGGAAGCTTGGCAACCCCTTTCAAACGAAAGAGGTTTTCGCCAGATTCTGCATGGGGTACTTCAAGAGGAAGCAAACCATGGAGATAGAACTTAGAACTACTTCATTTGGTCAAGTTTCAAGGAGCTAGCACAAACCGTGTTTGATTTAGAATTCCAAACACAGCTATCTATGTAGGAGAAAACACAGTGAAACCTAAAATTCAAAACTGTTACTGGAAACGAATGCTTCAACCTAGAAGAATAAAAACTGGGCAGCCAAGTGGGCTTAGTGAAGTGATCATTACCACCAAGTATCATCAAGATTTGGTGAAAAAATGTTTGCTGAGATTTCAGCCAACTAGTAGTTTTTTGGAAGCTTGGCAACCCCTTTCAAACCAAAGAGGTTTTCGACAGATTCTGCATGGGGTACTTCAAGAGGAAGCAAACCATGGAGATAGAACTTAGAACTACTTCATTTGGTCAAGTTTCAAGGAGCTAGCACAAACCGTGTTTGATTTAGAATTCCAAACACAGCTATCTATGTAGGAGAAAACACAGTGAAACCTAAAAATTCAAACTGTTACTGGAAACGAATGCTTCAACCTAGAAGAATAAAAATTGGGCAGCCAAGTGGGCTTAGTGAAGTGATCATTACCACCAAGTATCATCAAGATTTGGTGAAAAAATGTTTGCTGAGATTTCAGCCAACTAGTAGTTTTTTGGAAGCTTGGCAACCCCTTTCAAACGAAAGTGTTTTTCGCCAGTCTCTGCATGGGGTACTTCAAGAGGAAACAAACCATAGACCTAGAACTTAGAACTACTTCATTTGCTCAAGTTTCAAGGAGCTAGCACAAACCGTATTTGATTTAGAGTTTCAACACATCTATCTATATAGCAGAAAACAGAGTGAAACCTAAAAATTCAAAGTGTTGCTGGAAACGAACGCTTGAACCTAGAAGAGTGAAAATTGGGCAGCCAAGTGGGCTTAGTGAACTGATCATTACCACCAAGTATCATCAAGATTCGGTGAAAAAATGTTTGCTGAGATTTCAGCCAACTAGTAGTTTTTTGGAAGCTTGGCAACCCCTTTCAAACGAAAGTGGTTTTCGCCAGTCTCGGCATGGGGTACTTCAAGAGGAAACAAACCATAGAGATAGAACTTAGAACTACTTCATTTGCTCAAGTTTCAAGGAGCCAGCACAAACCGTATTTGATTTAGAGTTTCAACACATCTATCTATATAGCAGAAAACAGAGTGAAACCTAAAAATTCAAACTGTTACTGGAAACGAACGCCTTGAACCTAGAAGAGTGAAAATTGGGCAGCCAAGTGGGCTTAGTGAACTGATCATTACCACCAAGTATCATCACGATTTGGTGAAAAAATGTTTGCTGAGATTTCAGCCAACTAGTAGTTTTTTGGAAGCTTGGCAACCCCTATCAAACGAAAGTGGTTTTCGCCAGTCTCTGCAAGGGGTACTTCAAGGGGAAACAAACCATAGACATAGAACTTAGAACTACTTCATTTGCTCAAGTTTCAAGGAGCTAGCACAAACCGTATTTAATATAGAGTTTCAAACACATCTATCTATGTAGCAGAAAACAGAGTGAAACCTAAAAATTCAAACTGTTACTGGAAACAAACGCTTGAACCTAGAAGAGTGAAAATTGGGCAGCCAAGTGGGCTTAGTGAATTGATCATTACCACCAAGTTTCATCAGATTTGGTGAAAAAATGTTTGCTGAGATTCAGCCAACTAGTAGTTTTTTGGAAGCTTGGCAACCCCTTTCAAACGAAAGAGGTTTTCGCCAGATTCAGCATGGGGTACTCAAGAGGAAACAAACCATGGAGATAGAACTTAGAACTACTTCATTTGGTCAAGTTTCAAGGAGCTAGCACAAACCGTGTTTGATTTAGAATTCCAAACACAGCTATCTATGTAGGAGAAAACAGAGTGAAACCTAAAAATTCAAACTGTTACTGGAAACGAATGCTTCAACCTAGAAGAATAAAAATTGGGCAGCCACGTGGGCTTAGTGAAGTGATCATTACCACCAAGTATCATCAAGATTTGGTGAAAAAATGTTTGCTGAGATTTCAGCCAACTAGTAGTTTTTTGGAAGCTTGGCAACCCCTTTCAAACGAAAGTGGTTTTCGCCAGTCTCTGCATGGGGTACTTCAAGAGGAAACAAAACCGTAGAGATAGAACTTAGAACTACTGCATTTGCTCAAGTTTCAAGGAGCTAGCACAAACCGTGTTTGATTTAGAATTCCAAACACAGCTATCTATGTAAGGAGAAAACAGAGTGAAACCTAAAAATTCAAACTGTTACTGGAAACGAATGCTTCAACCTAGAAGAATAAAAATTGGGCAGCCAAGTGGGCTTAGTGAACTGATCATTACCACCAAGTATCATCAAGATTTGGTGAAAAAATGTTTGCTGAGATTTCAGCCAACTAGTAGTTTTTTGGAAGCTTGGCAACCCCTTTCAAACGAAAGTGTTTTTCGCCAGTCTCTGCATGGGGTACTTCAAGAGGAAACAAACCATAGAGATAGAACTACTTCATTTGGTCAAGTTTCAAGGAGCTAGCACAAACCGTATTTGATTTAGAGTTTCAACACATCTATCTATATAGCAGAAAACAGAGTGAAACCTAAAAATTCAAACTGTTACTGGAAACGAACGCTTGAACCTAGAAGAGTGAAAATTGGGCAGCCAAGTGGGCTTAGTGAACTGATCATTACCACCAAGTATCATCAAGATTCGGTGAAAAAATGTTTGCTGAGATTTCAGCCAACTAGTAGTTTTTTGGAAGCTTGGCAACCCCTTTCAAACGAAAGTGTTTTTCGCCAGTCTCTGCAAGGGGTACTTCAAGGGGAAACAAACCATAGAGATAGAACTTAGAACTACTTCATTTGCTCAAGTTTCAAGGAGCTAGCACAAACCGTATTTGATATAGAGTTTAAAACACATGTATCTATGTAGGAGAAAACAGAGTGAAACCTAAAAATTCAAACTGTTACTGGAAACGAACGCTTGAACCTAGAAGAGTGAAAATTGGGCAGCCAAGTGGGCTTAGTGAACTGATCATTACCACCAAGTATCATCAAGATTTGGTGAAAAAATGTTTGCTGAGATTTCAGCCAACTAGTAGTTTTTTGGAAGCTTGGCAACCCTTTCAAACGAAAGTGGTTTTCGCCAGTCTCTGCATGGGGTACTTCAAGAGGAAACAAAACAATAGAGATAGAACTTAGAACTACTTCATTTGCTCAAGTTTCAAGGAGCTAGCACAAACCGTATTTGATTTAGAGTTTCAACACATCTATCTATATAGCAGAAAACAGAGTGAAACCTAAAAATTCAAACTGTTACTGGAAAACGAACGCTTGAACCTAGAAGAGTGAAAATTGGGCAGCCAAGTGGGCTTAGTGAACTGATCATTACCACCAAGTATCATCAAGATTTGGTGAAAAAATGTTTGCTGAGATTTCAGCCAACTAGTAGTTTTTTGGAAGCTTGGCAACCCCTTTCAAACGAAAGTGGTTTTCGCCAGTCTCTGCATGGGGTACTTCAAGGGGAAACAAACCATAGAGATAGAACTTAGAACTACTGCATTTGCTCAAGTTTCAAGGAGCTAGCATAAACCGTATTTGATATAGAGTTTAAAACACATGTATCTATGTAGGAGAAAACAGAGTGAAACCTAAAAATTCAAACTGTTACTGGAAACGAATGCTTCAACCTAGAAGAATAAAAATTGGACAGGCAAGTGGGCTTAGTGAACTGATCATTACCACCAAGTATCTCAAGATTTGGTGAAAAAATGTTTGCTGAGATTTCAGCCAACTAGTAGTTTTTTGGAAGCTTGGCAACCCCTTTCAAACGAAAGAGGTTTTCGCCAGATTCTGCATGGGGTACTTCAAGAGGAAGCAAACCATGGAGATAGAACTTAGAACTACTTCATTTGGTCAAGTTTCAAGGAGCTAGCACAAACCGTGTTTGATTTAGAATTCCAAACACAGCTATCTATGTAGGAGAAAACACAGTGAAACCTAAAAATTCAAACTGTTACTGGAAACGAATGCTTCAAACCTAGAAGAATAAAAATTGGGCAGCCAAGTGGGCTTAGTGAAGTGATCATTACCACCAAGTATCATCAAGATTTGGTGAAAAAATGTTTGCTGAGATTTCAGCCAACTAGTAGTTTTTTGGAAGCTTGGCAACCCCTTTCAAACGAAAAGTGTTTTTCGCCAGTCTCTGCATGGGGTACTTCAAGAGGAAACAAACCATAGACCTAGAACTTAGAAGTACTTCATTTGCTCAAATTTCAAGGAGCTAGCACAAACCGTATTTGATTTAGAGTTTCAACACATCTATCTATATAGCAGAAAACAGAGTGAAACCTAAAAATTCAAAGTGTTGCTGGAAACGAACGCTTGAACCTAGAAGAGTGAAAATTGGGCAGCCAAGTGGGCTTAGTGAACTGATCATTACCACCAAGTATCATCAAGATTTGGTGAAAAAATGTTTGCTGAGATTTCAGCCAACTAGTAGTTTTTTGGAAGCTTGGCAACCCCTTTCAAACGAAAGTGTTTTTCGCCAGTCTCTGCAAGGGGTACTTCAAGGGGAAACAAACCATAGACATAGAACTTAGAACTACTTCATTTGCTCAAGTTTCAAGGAGCTAGCACAAACCGTATTTAATATAGAGTTTCAAACACATCTATCTATATAGCAGAAAACAGAGTGATACCTAAAAATTCAAACTGTTACTGGAAACGAACGCTTGAACCTAGAAGAGTGAAAATTGGGCAGCCAAGTGGGCTTAGTGAATTGATCATTACCACCAAGTTTCATCAAGATTTGGTGAAAAAATGTTTGCTGAGATTTCAGCCAACTAGTAGTTTTTTGGAAGCTTGGCAACCCCTTTCAAACGAAAGTGGTTTTCGCCAGTCTCTGCATGGGGTACTTCAAGAGGAAACAAACCATAGAGATAGAACTTAGAACTACTTCATTTGCTCAAGTTTCAAGGAGCTAGCACAAACCGTATTTGATTTAGAGTTTCAACACATCTATCTATATAGCAGAAAACAGAGTGAAACCTAAAAATTCAAACTGTTACTGGAAACGAACGCTTGAACCTAGAAGAGTGAAAATTGGGCAGCCAAGTGGGCTTAGTGAACTGATCATTACCACCAAGTATCATCAAGATTTGGTGAAAAAATGTTTGCTGAGATTTCAGCCACTAGTAGTTTTTTGGAAGCTTGGAACCCCTTTCAAACGAAAGTGGTTTTCGCCAGTCTCTGCAAGGGGTACTTCAAGAGGAAACAAACAATATAGATAGAACTTAGAACTACTTCATTGGTCAAGTTTCAAGGAGCTAGCACAAACCGTGTTTGATTTAGAATTCCAAACACAGCTATCTATTGTAGGAGAAAACAGAGTGAAACCTAAAAATTCAAACTGTTACTGGAAACGAATGCTTCAACCTAGAAGAATAAAAATTGGGCAGCCAAGTGGGCTTAGTGAACTGATCATTACCACCAAGTATCATCAAGATTTGGTGAAAAAATGTTGCTGAGATTTCAGCCAACTAGTAGTTTTTTGGAAGCTTGGCAACCCCTTTCAAACGAAAGTGTTTTCGCCAGTCTCTGCATGGGGTACTTCAAGAGGAAACAAACCATAGAGAATAGAACTTAGAACTACTTCATTTGGTCAAGTTTCAAGGAGCTAGCACAAACGTATTTGATGTAGAGTTTCAACACATCTATCTATATAGCAGAAAACAGAGTGAAACCTAAAAATTCAAACTGTTACTGGAAACGAACGCTTGAACCTAGAAGAGTGAAAATTGGGCAGCCAGTGGGCTTAGTGAACTGATCATTACCACCAAGTATCATCAAGATTTGGTGAAAAAATGTTTGCTGAGATTTCAGCCAACTAGTAGTTATTTGAGAAGCTTGGCACCCCTTTCAAACCAAGAGGGTTATCGCCAGATTCTGCATGGGGTACTTCAAGAGGAAGCAAACCATGGAGATAGAACTTAGAACTACTTCATTTGGTCAAGTTTCAAGGAGCTAGCACAAACCGTGTTTGATTTAGATTTCCAAACACAGCTATCTATGTAGGAGAAAACACAGTGAAACCTAAAAATTCAAACTGTTACTGGAAACGAATGCTTCAACCTAGAAGAATAAAAATTGGGCAGCCAAGTGGGCTTAGTGAAGTGATCATTACCACCAAGTATCATCAAGATTTGGTGAAAAAATGTTTGCTGAGATTTTCAGCCAACTAGTAGTTTTCTGGAAGCTTGGCAACCCCTTTCAAACGAAAGTGGTTTTCGCCAGTCTCTGCATGGGGTACTTCAAGAGAAAACAAACCATAGAGATAGAACTTAGAACTACTTCATTTGGTCAAGTTTCAAGGAGCTAGCACAAACCGTATTTGATTTAGAGTTTCAACACATCTATCTATATAGCAGAAAACAGAGTGAAACCTAAAAATTCAAACTGTTACTGGAAACGAACGCTTGAACCAAGAAGAGTGAAAACTGGGCAGCCAAGTGGGCTTAGTGAACTGATCATTACCACCAAGTATCATCAAGATTTGGTGAAAAAATGTTTGCTGAGATTTCAGCCAACTAGTAGTTTTTTGGAAGCTTGGCAACCCCTTTCAAACGAAAGTGTTTTTCGCCAGTCTCTGCATGGGGTACTTCAAGAGGAAACAAACGATAGACATAGAACTTAGAACTACTTCATTTGCTCAAGTTTCAAGGAGCTAGCACAATCCGTATTTGATTTAGAGTTTCAACACATCTATCTATATAGCAGAAAACAGAGTGAAACCTAAAAATTCAAACTGTTACTGGAAACGAACGCTTGAACCTAGAAGAGTGAAAATTGGGCAGCCAAGTGGGCTTAGTGAACTGATCATTACCACCAAGTATCATCAAGATTCGGTGAAAAAATGTTTGCTGAGATTTCAGCCAACTAGTAGTTTTTTGGAAGCTTGGCAACCCCTTTCAAACGAAAGTGTTTTTCGCCAGTCTCTGCAAGGGGTACTTCAAGGGGAAACAAACCATAGAGATAGAACTTAGAACTACTTCATTTGCTCAAGTTTCAAGGAGCTAGCACAAACCGTATTTGATATAGAGTTTAAAACACATGTATCTATGTAGGAGAAAACAGAGTGAAACCTAAAAATTCAAACTGTTACTGGAAACGAACGCTTGAACCTAGAAGAGTGAAAATTGGGCAGCCAAGTGGGCTTAGTGAACTGATCATTACCACCAAGTATCATCAAGATTTGGTGAAAAAATGTTTGCTGAGATTTCAGCCAACTAGTAGTTTTTTGGAAGCTTGGCAACCCCTTTCAAACGAAAGTGGTTTTCGCCAGTCTCTGCAAGGGGTACTTCAAGAGGAAACAAACCATAGAGATAGAACTTAGAACTACTTCATTTGGTCAAGTTTCAAGGAGCTAGCACAAACCGTGTTTGATTTAGAATTCCAAACACAGCTATCTATGTAGGAGAAAACAGAGTGAAACCTAAAAATTCAAACTGTTACTGGAAACGAATGCTTCAACCTAGAAGAATAAAAATTGGGCAGCCAAGTGGGCTTAGTGAACTGATCATTACCACCAAGTATCATCAAGATTTGGTGAAAAAATGTTTGCTGAGATTTCAGCCAACTAGTAGTTTTTTGGAAGCTTGGCAACCCCTTTCAAACGAAAGTGTTTTTCGCCAGTCTCTGCATGGGGTACTTCAAGAGGAAACAAACCATAGAGATAGAACTACTTCATTTGGTCAAGTTTCAAGGAGCTAGCACAAACCGTATTTGATTTAGAGTTTCAACACATCTATCTATATAGCAGAAAACAGAGTGAAACCTAAAAATTCAAACTGTTACTGGAAACGAACGCTTGAACCTAGAAGAGTGAAAATTGGGCAGCCAAGTGGGCTTAGTGAACTGATCATTACCACCAAGTATCATCAAGATTCGGTGAAAAAATGTTTGCTGAGATTTCAGCCAACTAGTAGTTTTTTGGAAGCTTGGCAACCCCTTTCAAACGAAAGTGTTTTTCGCCAGTCTCTGCAAGGGGTACTTCAAGGGGAAACAAACCATAGAGATAGAACTTAGAACTACTTCATTTGCTCAAGTTTCAAGGAGCTAGCACAAACCGTATTTGATATAGAGTTTAAAACACATGTATCTATGTAGGAGAAAACAGAGTGAAACCTAAAAATTCAAACTGTTACTGGAAACGAACGCTTGAACCTAGAAGAGTGAAAATTGGGCAGCCAAGTGGGCTTAGTGAACTGATCATTACCACCAAGTATCATCAAGATTTGGTGAAAAAATGTTTGCTGAAATTTCAGCCAACTAGTAGTTTTTTGGAAGCTTGGCAACCCCTTTCAAACGAAAGTGGTTTTCGCCAGTCTCTGCATGGGGTACTTCAAGAGGAAACAAACCATAGAGATAGAACTTAGAACTACTTCATTTGCTCAAGTTTCAAGGAGCTAGCACAAACCGTATTTGATTTAGAGTTTCAACACATCTATCTATATAGCAGAAAACAGAGTGAAACCTAAAAATTCAAACTGTTACTGGAAACGAACGCTTGAACCTAGAAGAGTGAAAATTGGGCAGCCAAGTGGGCTTAGTGAACTGATCATTACCACCAAGTATCATCAAGATTTGGTGAAAAAATGTTTGCTGAGATTTCAGCCAACTAGTAGTTTTTTGGAAGCTTGGCAACCCCTTTCAAACGAAAGTGGTTTTCGCCAGTCTCTGCATGGGGTACTTCAAGGGGAAACAAACCATAGAGATAGAACTTAGAACTACTTCATTTGCTCAAGTTTCAAGGAGCTAGCATAAACCGTATTTGATATAGAGTTTAAAACACATGTATCTATGTAGGAGAAAACAGAGTGAAACCTAAAAATTCAAACTGTTACTGGAAACGAATGCTTCAACCTAGAAGAATAAAAATTGGACAGGCAAGTGGGCTTAGTGAACTGATCATTACCACCAAGTATCTCAAGATTTGGTGAAAAAATGTTTGCTGAGATTTCAGCCAACTTGTAGTTTTTTGGAAGCTTGGCAACCCCTTTCAAACGAAAGAGGTTTTCGCCAGATTCTGCATGGGGTACTTCAAGAGGAAGCAAACCATGGAGATAGAACTTAGAACTACTTCATTTGGTCAAGTTTCAAGGAGCTAGCACAAACCGTGTTTGATTTAGAATTTCAAACACAGCTATCTATGTAGGAGAAAACACAGTGAAACCTAAAAATTCAAACTGTTACTGGAAACGAATGCTTCAACCTAGAAGAATAAAAATTGGGCAGCCAAGTGGGCTTAGTGAAGTGATCATTACCACCAAGTATCATCAAGATTTGGTGAAAAAATGTTTGCTGAGATTTCAGCCAACTAGTAGTTTTTTGGAAGCTTGGCAACCCCTTTCAAACGAAAGTGGTTTTCGCCAGTCTCTGCATGGGGTACTTCAAGAGGAAACAAACCATAGACCTAGAACTTAGAACTACTTCATTTGCTCAAATTTCAAGGAGCTAGCACAAACCGTATTTGATTTAGAGTTTCAACACATCTATCTATATAGCAGAAAACAGAGTGAAACCTAAAAATTCAAAGTGTTGCTGGAAACGAACGCTTGAACCTAGAAGAGTGAAAATTGGGCAGCCAAGTGGGCTTAGTGAACTGATCATTACCACCAAGTATCATCAAGATTTGTTGAAAAAATGTTTGCTGAGATTTCAGCCAACTAGTAGTTTTTTGGAAGCTTGGCAACCCCTTTCAAACGAAAGTGTTTTTCGCCAGTCTCTGCAAGGGGTACTTCAAAGAGAAACAAACCATAGACATAGAACTTAGAACTACTTCATTTGCTCAAGTTTCAAGGAGCTAGCACAAACCGTATTTAATATAGAGTTTCAAACACATCTATCTATATAGCAGAAAACAGAGTGAAACCTAAAAATTCAAACTGTTACTGGAAACGAACGCTTGAACCTAGAAGAGTGAAAATTGGGCAGCCAAGTGGGCTTAGTGAATTGATCATTACCACCAAGTTTCATCAAGATTTGGTGAAAAAATGTTTGCTGAGATTTCAGCCAACTAGTAGTTTTTTGGAAGCTTGGCAACCCCTTTCAAACGAAAGTGGTTTTCGCCAGTCTCTGCATGGGGTACTTCAAGAGGAAACAAACCATAGAGATAGAACTTAGAACTACTTCATTTGCTCAAGTTTCAAGGAGCTAGGACAAACCGTATTTGATTTAGAGTTTCAACACATCTATCTATATAGCAGAAAACAGAGTGAAACCTAAAAATTCAAACTGTTACTGGAAACGAACGCTTGAACCTAGAAGAGTGAAAATTGGGCAGCCAAGTGGGCTTAGTGAACTGATCATTACCACCAAGTATCATCAAGATTTGGTGAAAAAATGTTTGCTGAGATTTCAGCCAACTAGTAGTTTTTTGGAAGCTTGGCAACCCCTTTCAAACGAAAGTGGTTTTCGCCAGTCTCTGCAAGGGGTACGTCAAGAGGAAACAAACCATAGAGATAGAACTTAGAACTACTTCATTTGGTCAAGTTTCAAGGAGCTAGCACAAACCGTGTTTGATTTAGAATTCCAAACACAGCTATCTATGTAGGAGAAAACAGAGTGAAACCTAAAAATTCAAACTGTTACTGGAAACGAATGCTTCAACCTAGAAGAATAAAAATTGGGCAGCCAAGTGGGCTTAGTGAACTGATCATTACCACCAAGTATCATCAAGATTTGGTGAAAAAATGTTTGCTGAGATTTCAGCCAACTAGTAGTTTTTTGGAAGCTTGGCAACCCCTTTCAAACGAAAGTGTTTTTCGCCAGTCTCTGCATGGGGTACTTCAAGAGGAAACAAACCATAGAGATAGAACTTAGAACTACTTCATTTGGTCAAGTTTCAAGGAGCTAGCACAAACCGTATTTGATTTAGAGTTTCAACACATCTATCTATATAGCAGAAAACAGAGTGAAACCTAAAAATTCAAACTGTTACTGGAAACGAACGCTTGAACCTAGAAGAGTGAAAATTGGGCAGCCAAGTGGGCTTAGTGAACTGATCATTACCACCAAGTATCATCAAGATTCGGTGAAAAAATGTTTGCTGAGATTTCAGCCAACTAGTAGTTTTTTGGAAGCTTGGCAACCCCTTTCAACCGAAAGTGGTTTTCGCCAGTCTCTGCATGGGGTACTTCAAGGGGAAACAAACCATAGAGATAGAACTTAGAACTACTTCATTTGCTCAAGTTTCAAGGAGCTAGCACAAACCGTATTTGATATAGAGTTTAAAACACATGTATCTATGTAGGAGAAAACAGAGTGAAACCTAAAAATTCAAACTGTTACTGGAAACGAATGCTTCAACCTAGAAGAATAAAAATTGGACAGGCAAGTGGGCTTAGTGTACTGATCATTACCACCAAGTATCATCAAGATTTGGTGAAAAAATGTTTGCTGAGATTTCAGCCAACTAGTAGTTTTTTGGAAGCTTGGCAACCCCTTTCAAACGAAAGAGGTTTTCGCCAGATTCTGCATGGGGTACTTCAAGAGGAAACAACCCATGGAGATAGAACTTAGAACTACTTCATTTGGTCAAGTTTCAAGGAGCTAGCACAAACCGTGTTTGATTTAGAATTCCAAACACAGCTATCTATGTAGGAGAAAACAGAGTGAAACCTAAAAATTCAAACTGTTACTGGAAACGAATGCTTCAACCTAGAAGAATAAAAATTGGGCAGCCAAGTGGGCTTAGTGAAGTGATCATTACCACCAAGTATCATCAAGATTTGGTGAAAAAATGTTTGCTGAGATTTCAGCCAACTAGTAGTTTTTTGGAAGCTTGGCAACCCCTTTCAAACGAAAGTGGTTTTCGCCAGTCTCTGCATGGGGTACTTCAAGAGGAAACAAACCATAGAGATAGAACTTAGAACTACTTCATTTGCTCAAGTTTCAAGGACCTAGCACAAACCGTATTTGATTTAGAGTTGCAACACATCTATCTATATAGCAGAAAACAGAGTGAAACCTAAAAATTCAAACTGTTACTGGAAACGAACGCTTGAACCTAGAAGAGTGAAAACTGGGCAGCCAAGTGGGCTTAGTGAACTGATCATTACCACCAAGTATCATCAAGATTTGGTGAAAAAATGTTTGCTGAGATTTCAGCCAACTAGTAGTTTTTTGGAAGCTTGGCAACCCCTTTCAAACGAAAGAGTTTTTCGCCAGTCTCTGCATGGGGTACTTCAAGAGGAAACAAACGATAGACATAGAACTTAGAACTACTTCATTTGCTCAAGTTTCAAGGAGCTAGCACAAACCGTATTTGATTTAGAGTTTCAACACATCTATCTATATAGCAGAAAACAGAGTGAAACCTAAAAATTCAAACTGTTACTGGAAACGAACGCTTGAACCTAGAAGAGTGAAAATTGGGCAGCCAAGTGGGCTTAGTGAACTGATCATTACCACCAAGTATCATCAAGATTCGGTGAAAAAATGTTTGCTGAGATTTCAGCCAACTAGTAGTTTTTTGGAAGCTTGGCAACCCCTTTCAAACGAAAGTGTTTTTCGCCAGTCTCTGCAAGGGGTACTTCAAGGGGAAACAAACCATAGAGATAGAACTTAGAACTACTTCATTTGCTCAAGTTTCAAGGAGCTAGCACAAACCGTATTTGATATAGAGTTTAAAACACATGTATCTATGTAGGAGAAAACAGAGTGAAACCTAAAAATTCAAACTGTTACTGGAAACGAACGCTTGAACCTAGAAGAGTGAAAATTGGGCAGCCAAGTGGGCTTAGTGAACTGATCATTACCACCAAGTATCATCAAGATTTGGTGAAAAAATGTTTGCTGAGATTTCAGCCAACTAGTAGTTTTTTGGAAGCTTGGCAACCCCTTTCAAACGAAAGTGGTTTTCGCCAGTCTCTGCATGGGGTACTTCAAGAGGAAACAAACCATAGAGATAGAACTTAGAACTACTTCATTTGCTCAAGTTTCAAGGAGCTAGCACAAACCGTATTTGATTTAGAGTTTCAACACATCTATCTATATAGCAGAAAACAGAGTGAAACCTAAAAATTCAAACTGTTACTGGAAACGAACGCTTGAACCTAGAAGAGTGAAAATTGGGCAGCCAAGTGGGCTTAGTGAACTGATCATTACCACCAAGTATCATCAAGATTTGGTGAAAAAATGTTTGCTGAGATTTCAGCCAACTAGTAGTTTTTTGGAAGCTTGGCAACCCCTTTCAAACGAAAGTGGTTTTCGCCAGTCTCTGCATGGGGTACTTCAAGGGGAAACAAACCATAGAGATAGAACTTAGAACTACTTCATTTGCTCAAGTTTCAAGGAGCTAGCACAAACCGTATTTGATATAGAGTTTAAAACACATGTATCTATGTAGGAGAAAACAGAGTGAAACCTAAAAATTCAAACTGTTACTGGAAACGAACGCTTGAACCTAGAAGAGTGAAAATTGGGCAGCCAAGTGGGCTTAGTGAACTGATCATTACCACCAAGTATCATCAAGATTTGGTGAAAAAATGTTTGCTGAGATTTCAGCCAACTAGTAGTTTTTTGGAAGCTTGGCAACCCCTTTCAAACCAAAGAGGTTTTCGCCAGATTCTGCATGGGGTACTTCAAGAGGAAGCAAACCATGGAGATAGAACTTAGAACTACTTCATTTGGTCAAGTTTCAAGGAGCTAGCACAAACCGTGTTTGATTTAGAATTCCAAACACAGCTATCTATGTAGGAGAAAACACAGTGAAACCTAAAAATTCAAACTGTTACTGGAAACGAATGCTTCAACCTAGAAGAATAAAAATTGGGCAGCCAAGTGGGCTTAGTGAAGTGATCATTACCACCAAGTATCATCAAGATTTGGTGAAAAAATGTTTGCTGAGATTTCAGCCAACTAGTAGTTTTTTGGAAGCTT
>NW_027516078.1:0-65987 GCF_048772815.1 Callospermophilus lateralis
TCTCAGCAAACATTTTTTCACCAAATCTTGATGATACTTGGTGGTAATGATCAGTTCACTAAGCCCACTTGGCTGCCCAATTTTCACTCTTCTAGGTTCAAGCGTTCGTTTCCAGTAACAGTTTGAATTTTTAGGTTTCACTCTGTTTTCTGCTATATAGATAGATGTGTTTGAAACTCTAAATCAAACCCGGTTTGTGCTAGCTCCGTGAAACTTGACAAAATGAAGTAGTTCTAAGTTCTATCTCTATGGTTTGTTTCCTCTTGAAGTACCCCATGCAGAGACTGGCAAAAAACACTTTCATTTGAAAGGGGTTGCCAAGCTTCCAAAAAACTACGAGTTTGCTGAAATCTCAGCAAATATTTTTTCACCAAATCTTGATGATACTTGGTGGTAATGATCAGTTCACTAAGCCCACTTGGCTGCCCAACTTTCACTCTTCTAGGTTCAAGCGTTCGTTTCCAGTAACAGTTTGAATTTTTAGGTTTCACTCTGTTTTCTGTTATATAGATAGATGTGTTTGAAACTCTAAATCAAACACGGTTTGTGCTAGCTCCGTGAAACTTGACAAAATGAAGTAGTTCTAAGTTCTATCTCTATGGTTTGTTTCCTCTTGAAGTACCCCATGCAGAGACTGGCGAAGAACACTTTCATTTGAAAGGGTTGCCAAGCTTCCAAAAAACTTCTCGTTTGCTGAAATCTCAGCAAACATTTTTTCACCAAATCTTGATGATACTTGTTGGTAATGATCAGTTCACTAAGCCCACTTGGCTCCCCAATTTTCACTCTTCTAGGTTCAAGCGTTCGTTTCCAGTAACACTTTGAATTTTTAGGTTTCACTCTGTTTTCTGCTATATAGATAGATGTGTTTGAAACTCTAAATCAAACACGGTTTGTGCTAGCTCCTTGAAACTTGACAAAATGAAGTAGTTCTAAGTTCTATCTCTATGGCTTGTTTCCTCTTGAAGTACCCCATGCAGAGACTGGCGAAAAACACTTTCGTTTGAAAGGGGTTGCCAAGCTTCCAAAAAACTACTCGTTTGCTGAAATCTCAGCAAACATTTTTTCACCAAATCTTGATGATACTTGGTGGTAATGATCAGTTCACTAAGCCCACTTGGCTCCCCAATTTTCACTCTTCTAGGTTCAAGCGTTCGTTTCCAGTAACACTTTGAATTTTTAGGTTTCACTCTGTTTTCTGCTATATAGATAGATGTGTTTGAAACTCTAAATCAAACACGGTTTGTGCTAGCTCCTTGAAACTTGACAAAATGAAGTAGTTCTAAGTTCTATCTCTATGGCTTGTTTCCTCTTGAAGTACCCCATGCAGAGACTGGCGAAAAACACTTTCGTTTGAAAGGGGTTGCCAAGCTTCCAAAAAACTACTCGTTTGCTGAAATCTCAGCAACATTTTTTCACCAAATCTTGATGATACTTGGTGGTAATGATCAGTTCACTAATCCCACTTGGCTGCCCAACTTTCACTCTTCTAGGTTCAAGCGTTCGTTTCCAGTAACAGTTTGAATTTTTAGGTTTCACTCTGTTTTCTGCTATATAGATAGATGTCTTTGAAACTCTAAATCAAACACGGTTTGTGCTAGCTCCTTGAAACTTGACAAAATGAAGTAGTTGTAAGTTCTATCTCTATGGTTTGTTTCCTCTTGAAGTACCCCATGCAGAGACTATCGAAAAACACTTTCGTTTGAAAGGGGTTGCCAAGCTTCCAAAAAACTACTAGTTTGCTGAAATCTCAGCAAACATTTTTTCACCAAATCTTGATGATACTTGGTGGTAATGATCAGTTCACTAATCCCACTTGGCTGCCCAATTTTTATTCTTCTAGGTTGAAGCATTCGTTTCCAGTAACAGTTTGAATTTTTAGGTTTCACTCTGTTTTCTCCTACATAGATAGCTGTGTTTGGAATTCTAAATCAAACACGGTTTGTGCTAGCTCCTTGAAACTTGACAAAATGATGTAGTTCTAAGTTCTATCTCTATGGTTTGTTTTCTCTTGAAGTACCCCATGCAGAGACTGGCGAAGAACACTTTCCTTTGAAAGGGGTTGCCAATCTTCCAAAAAACTACTCGTTTGCTGAAATCTCAGCAAACATTTTTTCACCAAATCTTGATGATACTTGGTGGTAATGATCAGTTCACTAAGCCCACTTGGCTGCCCAATTTTCACTCTTCTAGGTTCAAGCGTTCGTTTCCAGTAACACTTTGAAATTTTAGGTTTCACTCTGTTTCCTGCTATATAGATAGATGTGTTTGAAACTTTAAATCAAACACGGTTTGTGCTAGCTCCGTGAAACTTGACAAAATGAAGTAGTTCTAAGTTCTATCTCTATGGTATGTTTCCTCTTGAAGTACCCCATGCAGAGACTGGCGAAAAACACTTTCGTTTGAAAGGGGTTGCCAAGCTTCCAAAAAACTACTAGTTTGCTGAAATCTCAGCAAACATTTTTTCACCAAATCTTAATGATACTTGGTGGTAATGATCAGTTCACTAATCCCACTTGGCTGCCCAATTTTCACTCTTCTAGGTTCAAGCGTTCGTTTCCAGTAACAGTTTGAATTTTTAGGTTTCACTCTGTTTTCTGTTATATAGATAGATGTGTTTGAAACTCTAAATCAAACACGGTTTGTGCTAGCTCCGTGAAACTTGACAAAATGAAGTAGTTCTAAGTTCTATCTCTATGGTTTGTTTCCTCTTGAAGTACCCCATGCAGAGACTGGCGAAGAACACTTTCGTTTGAAAGGGGTTGCCAAGCTTCCAAAAAACTACTTGTTTGCTGAAATCTCAGCAAACATTTTTTCACCAAATCTTGATGATACTTGGTGGTAATGATCAGTTCACTAAGCCCACTTGGCTGCCCAATTTTCACTCTTCTAGGTTCAAGCGTTCGTTTCCAGTAACACTTTGAAATTTTAGGTTTCACTCTGTTTTCTGCTATATAGATAGATGTGTTTGAAACTCTAAATCAAACACGGTTTGTGCTAGCTCCGTGAAACTTGACAAAATGAAGTAGTTCTAAGTTCTATCTCTATGGTTTGTTTCCTCTTGAAGTACCCCATGCAGAGACTGGTGAAGAACACTTTCGTTTGAAAGGGGTTGCCAAGCTTCCAAAAAACTTCTCGTTTGCTGAAATCTCAGCAAACATTTTTTCACCATATCTTGATGATACTTGGTGGTAATAATCAGTTCACTAAGCCCACTTGGCTGCCCAACTTTCACTCTTCTAGGTTCAAGCGTTCGTTTCCAGTAACAGTTTGAATTTTTAGGTTTCACTGTGTTTTCTGTTATATATGTAGATGTGTTTGAAACTCTAAATCAAACACGGTTTGTGCTAGCTCCGTGAAACTTGACAAAATGAAGTAGTTCTATGTTTTATCTCTATGGTTTGTTTCCTCTTGAAGTACCCCATGCAGAGACTGGCGAAGAACACTTTCGTTTGAAAGCGTTGCCAAGCTTCCAAAAAACTTCTCGTTTGCTGAAATATCAGCAAACATTTTTTCACCAAATCTTGATGATACTTGGTGGTAATGATCAGTTCACTAAGCCCACTTGGCTGCCCAATTTTCACTCTTCTAGGTTCAAGCGTTCGTTTCCAGTAACACTTTGAATTTTTAGGTTTCACTCTGTTTTCTGTTATATAGATAGATGTGTTTGAAACTCTAAATCAAACACGGTTTGTGCTAGCTCCTTGAAACTTGACAAAATGAAGTAGTTCTAAGTTCTATCTCTATGGTTTGTTTCCTCTTGAAGTACCCCATGCAGAGACTGGCGAAAAACACTTTCGTTTGAAAGGGGTTGCCAAGCTTCCAAAAAACTTCTAGTTTGCTGAAATCTCAGCAAACATTTTTTCACCAAATCTTGATGATACTTGGTGGTAATGATCAGTTCACTAAGCCCACTTGGCTGCCCAACTTTCACTCTTCTAGGTTCAAGCGTTCGTTTCCAGTAACAGTTTGAATTTTAGGTTTCACTCTGTTTTCTGCTATATAGATAGATGTGTTTGAAACTCTAAATCAAACACGGTTTGTGCTAGCTCCGTGAAACTTGACAAAATGAAGTAGTTCTAAGTTCTATCTCTATGGTTTGTTTCCTCTTGAAGTACCCCATGCAGAGACTGGCGAAGAACACTTTCGTTTGAAAGGGGTTGCCAAGCTTCCAAAAAACTACTCGTTTGCTGAAATCTCAGCAAACATTTTTTCACCAAATCTTGATGATACTTGGTGGTAATGATCAGTTCACTAAGCCCACTTGGCTGCCCAATTTTCACTCTTCTAGGTTCAAGCGTTCGTTTCCAGTAACACTTTGAATTTTTAGGTTTCACTCTGTTTTCTGCTATATAGATAGATGTGTTTGAAACTCTAAATCAAACACGGTTTGTGCTAGCTCCTTGAAACTTGAGCAAATGAAGTAGTTCTAAGTTCTATCTCTATGGTTTGTTTCCTCTTGAAGTATCCCATGCAGAGACTGGCGAAAAACACTTTCATTTGAAAGGGGTTGCCAAGCTTCCAAAAAACTACGAGTTTGCTGAAATCTCAGCAAACATTTTTTCAAAAATATCTTGATGATACTTGGTGGTAATGATCAGTTCACTAAGCCCACTTGGCTGCCCAACTTTCACTCTTCTAGGTTCAAGCGTTCGTTTCCAGTAACAGTTTGAATTTTTAGGTTTCACTCTGTTTTCTGCTATATAGATAGATGTGTTTGAAACTCTAAATCAAACACGGTTTGTGCTAGCTCCGTGAAACTTGACAAAATGAAGTAGTTCTAAGTTCTATCTCTATGGTTTGTTTCCTCTTGAAGTACCCCATGCAGAGACTGGCGAAAAACACTTTCGTTTGAAAGGGGTTGCCAAGCTTCCCAAAAAACTACTCGTTTGCTGAAATCTCAGCAAACATTTTTTCACCAAATCTTGATGATACTTGGTGGTAATGATCAGTTCACTAAGCCCACTTGGCTGCCCAATTTTCACTCTTCTAGGTTCAAGCGTTCGTTTCCAGTAACACTTTGAATTTTTAGGTTTCACTCTGTTTTCTGCTATATAGATAGATGTGTTTGAAACTCTAAATCAAACACGGTTTGTGCTAGCTCCTTGAAACTTGAGCAAATGAAGTAGTTCTAAGTTCTATCTCTATGGTTTGTTTCCTCTTGAAGTATCCCATGCAGAGACTGGCGAAAAACACTTTCATTTGAAAGGGGTTGCCAAGCTTCCAAAAAACTACGAGTTTGCTGAAATCTCAGCAAACATTTTTTCAAAAATATCTTGATGATACTTGGTGGTAATGATCAGTTCACTAAGCCCACTTGGCTGCCCAACTTTCACTCTTCTAGGTTCAAGCGTTCGTTTCCAGTAACAGTTTGAATTTTTTAGGTTTCACTCTGTTTTCTGCTATATAGATAGATGTGTTTGAAACTCTAAATCAAACACGGTTTGTGCTAGCTCCGTGAAACTTGACAAAATGAAGTAGTTCTCAGTTCTATCTCTATGGTTTGTTTCCTCTTGAAGTACCGCATGCAGAGACTGGCGAAGAACACTTTCGTTTGAAAGGGGTTGCCAAGCTTCCAAAAAACTACTCGTTTGCTGAAATCTCAGCAACATTTTTTCACCAAATCTTGATGATACTTGGTGGTAATGATCAGTTCACTAAGCCCACTTGGCTGCCCAATTTTCACTCTTCTAGGTTCAAGCGTTCGTTTCCAGTAACACTTTGAAATTTTAGGTTTCACTCTGTTTTCTGCTATATAGATAGATGTGTTTGAAACTCTAAATCAAACACGATTTGTGCTAGCTCCGTGAAACTTGACAAAATGAAGTAGTTCTAAGTTCTATCTCTATGGTTTGTTTCCTCTTGAAGTACCCCATGCAGAGACTGGCGAAGAAACACTTTCGTTTGAAAGGGGTTGCCAAGCTTCCAAAAAACTACTCGTTTGCTGAAATCTCAGCAAACATTTTTTCAACAAATCTTGATGATACTTGGTGGTAATGATCAGTTCACTAAGCCCACTTGGCTGCCCAATTTTCACTCTTCTAGGTTCAAGCGTTCGTTTCCAGTAACACTTTGAATTTTTAGGTTTCACTCTGTTTTCTGCTATATAGATAGATGTGTTTGAAACACTAAATCAAACACGGTTTGTGCTAGCTCCTTGAAACTTGAGCAAATGAAGTAGTTCTAAGTTCTATCTCTATAGTTTGTTTCCTCTTGAAGTACCCGATGCAGAGACTGGCGAAAAACACTTTCATTTGAAAGGGTTGCCAAGCTTCCAAAAAACTACTAGTTTGCTGAAATCTCAGCAAACATTTTTTCACCAAATCTTGATGATACTTGGTGGTAATGATCAGTTCACTAAGCCCACTTATCTGCCCAACTTTCACTCTTCTAGGTTCAAGCGTTCGTTTCCAGTAACAGTTTGAATTTTTAGGTTTCACTCTGTTTTCTGCTATATAGATAGATGTCTTTGAAACTCTAAATCAAACACGGTTTGTGCTAGCTCCTTGAAACTTGACAAAATGAAGTAGTTGTAAGTTCTATCTCTATGGTTTGTTTCCTCTTGAAGTACCCCATGCAGAGACTATCGAAAAACACTTTCGTTTGAAAGGGTTGCCAAGCTTCCAAAAAACTACTAGTTTGCTGAAATCTCAGCAAACATTTTTTCACCAAATCTTGATGATACTTGGTGGTAATGATCAGTTCACTAATCCCACTTGGCTGCCCAATTTTTATTCTTCTAGGTTGAAGCATTCGTTTCCAGTAACAGTTTGAATTTTTAGGTTTCACTCTGTTTTCTCCTACATAGATAGCTGTGTTTGGAATTCTAAATCAAACACGGTTTGTGCTAGCTCCTTGAAACTTGACAAAATGATGTAGTTCTAAGTTCTATCTCTATGGTTTGTTTTCTCTTGAAGTACCCATGCAGAGACTGGCGAAGAACACTTTCCTTTGAAAGGGGTTGCCAATCTTCCAAAAACTACTCGTTTGCTGAAATCTCAGCAAACATTTTTTCACCAAATCTTGATGATACTTGGTGGTAATGATCAGTTCACTAAGCCCACTTGGCTGCCCAATTTTCACTCTTCTAGGTTCAAGCGTTCGTTTCCAGTAACACTTTGAAATTTTAGGTTTCACTCTGTTTCCTGCTATATAGATAGATGTGTTTGAAACTTTAAATCAAACACGGTTTGTGCTAGCTCCGTGAAACTTGACAAAATGAAGTAGTTCTAAGTTCTATCTCTATGGTATGTTTCCTCTTGAAGTACCCCATGCAGAGACTGGCGAAAAACACTTTCGTTTGAAAGGGGTTGCCAAGCTTCCAAAAAACTACTAGTTTGCTGAAATCTCAGCAAACATTTTTTCACCAAATCTTAATGATACTTGGTGGTAATGATCAGTTCACTAATCCCACTTGGCTGCCCAATTTTCACTCTTCTAGGTTCAAGCGTTCGTTTCCAGTAACAGTTTGAATTTTTAGGTTTCACTCTGTTTTCTGTTATATAGATAGATGTGTTTTGAAACTCTAAATCAAACACGGTTTGTGCTAGCTCCGTGAAACTTGACAAAATGAAGTAGTTCTAAGTTCTATCTCTATGGTTTGTTTCCTCTTGAAGTACCCCATGCAGAGACTGGCGAAGAACACTTTCGTTTGAAAGGGGTTGCCAAGCTTCCAAAAAACTACTTGTTTGCTGAAATCTCAGCAAACATTTTTTCACCAAATCTTGATGATACTTGGTGGTAATGATCAGTTCACTAAGCCCACTTGGCTGCCCAATTTTCACTCTTCTAGGTTCAAGCGTTCGTTTCCAGTAACACTTTGAAATTTTAGGTTTCACTCTGTTTTCTGCTATATAGATAGATGTGTTTGAAACTCTAAATCAAACACGGTTTGTGCTAGCTCCGTGAAACTTGACAAAATGAAGTAGTTCTAAGTTCTATCTCTATGGTTTGTTTCCTCTTGAAGTACCCCATGCAGAGACTGGTGAAGAACACTTTCGTTTGAAAGGGGTTGCCAAGCTTCCAAAAAACTTCTCGTTTGCTGAAATCTCAGCAAACATTTTTTCACCATATCTTGATGATACTTGGTGGTAATAATCAGTTCACTAAGCCCACTTGGCTGCCCAACTTTCACTCTTCTAGGTTCAAGCGTTCGTTTCCAGTAACAGTTTGAATTTTTAGGTTTCACTCTGTTTTCTGTTATATATGTAGATGTGTTTGAAACTCTAAATCAAACACGGTTTGTGCTAGCTCCGTGAAACTTGACAAAATGAAGTAGTTCTATGTTTTATCTCTATGGTTTGTTTCCTCTTGAAGTACCCCATGCAGAGACTGGCGAAGAACACTTTCGTTTGAAAGCGGTTGCCAAGCTTCCAAAAAACTTCTCGTTTGCTGAAATATCAGCAAACATTTTTTCACCAAATCTTGATGATACTTGGTGGTAATGATCAGTTCACTAAGCCCACTTGGCTGCCCAATTTTCACTCTTCTAGGTTCAAGCGTTCGTTTCCAGTAACACTTTGAATTTTTAGGTTTCACTCTGTTTTCTGTTATATAGATAGATGTGTTTGAAACTCTAAATCAAACACGGTTTGTGCTAGCTCCTTGAAACTTGACAAAATGAAGTAGTTCTAAGTTCTATCTCTATGGTTTGTTTCCTCTTGAAGTACCCCATGCAGAGACTGGCGAAAAACACTTTCGTTTGAAAGGGGTTGCCAAGCTTCCAAAAAACTTCTAGTTTGCTGAAATCTCAGCAAACATTTTTTCACCAAATCTTGATGATACTTGGTGGTAATGATCAGTTCACTAAGCCCACTTGGCTGCCCAACTTTCACTCTTCTAGGTTCAAGCGTTCGTTTCCAGTAACAGTTTGAATTTTTAGGTTTCACTCTGTTTTCTGCTATATAGATAGATGTGTTTGAAACTCTAAATCAAACACGGTTTGTGCTAGCTCCGTGAAACTTGACAAAATGAAGTAGTTCTAAGTTCTATCTCTATGGTTTGTTTCCTCTTGAAGTACCCCATGCAGAGACTGGCGAAGAACACTTTCGTTTGAAAGGGGTTGCCAAGCTTCCAAAAAACTACTCGTTTGCTGAAATCTCAGCAAACATTTTTTCACCAAATCTTGATGATACTTGGTGGTAATGATCAGTTCACTAAGCCCACTTGGCTGCCCAATTTTCACTCTTCTAGGTTCAAGCGTTCGTTTCCAGTAACACTTTGAATTTTTAGGTTTCACTCTGTTTTCTGCTATATAGATAGATGTGTTTGAAACTCTAAATCAAACACGGTTTGTGCTAGCTCCTTGAAACTTGAGCAAATGAAGTAGTTCTAAGTTCTATCTCTATGGTTTGTTTCCTCTTGAAGTATCCCATGCAGAGACTGGCGAAAAACACTTTCATTTGAAAGGGGTTGCCAAGCTTCCAAAAAACTACGAGTTTGCTGAAATCTCAGCAAACATTTTTTCAAAAATATCTTGATGATACTTGGTGGTAATGATCAGTTCACTAAGCCCACTTGGCTGCCCAACTTTCACTCTTCTAGGTTCAAGCGTTCGTTTCCAGTAACAGTTTGAATTTTTAGGTTTCACTCTGTTTTCTGCTATATAGATAGATGTGTTTGAAACTCTAAATCAAACACGGTTTGTGCTAGCTCCGTGAAACTTGACAAAATGAAGTAGTTCTAAGTTCTATCTCTATGGTTTGTTTCCTCTTGAAGTACCCCATGCAGAGACTGGCGAAAAACACTTTCGTTTGAAAGGGGTTGCCAAGCTTCCAAAAAACTACTCGTTTGCTGAAATCTCAGCAAACATTTTTTCACCAAATCTTGATGATACTTGGTGGTAATGATCAGTTCACTAAGCCCACTTGGCTGCCCAATTTTCACTCTTCTAGGTTCAAGCGTTCGTTTCCAGTAACACTTTGAATTTTTAGGTTTCACTCTGTTTTCTGCTATATAGATAGATGTGTTTGAAACTCTAAATCAAACACGGTTTGTGCTAGCTCCTTGAAACTTGAGCAAATGAAGTAGTTCTAAGTTCTATCTCTATGGTTTGTTTCCTCTTGAAGTATCCCATGCAGAGACTGGCGAAAAACACTTTCATTTGAAAGGGGTTGCCAAGCTTCCAAAAAACTACGAGTTTGCTGAAATCTCAGCAAACATTTTTTCAAAAATATCTTGATGATACTTGGTGGTAATGATCAGTTCACTAAGCCCACTTGGCTGCCCAACTTTCACTCTTCTAGGTTCAAGCGTTCGTTTCCAGTAACAGTTTGAATTTTTAGGTTTCACTCTGTTTTCTGCTATATAGATAGATGTGTTTGAAACTCTAAATCAAACACGGTTTGTGCTAGCTCCGTGAAACTTGACAAAATGAAGTAGTTCTCAGTTCTATCTCTATGGTTTGTTTCCTCTTGAAGTACCGCATGCAGAGACTGGCGAAGAACACTTTCGTTTGAAAGGGGTTGCCAAGCTTCCAAAAAACTACTCGTTTGCTGAAATCTCAGCAAACATTTTTTCACCAAATCTTGATGATACTTGGTGGTAATGATCAGTTCACTAAGCCCACTTGGCTGCCCAATTTTCACTCTTCTAGGTTCAAGCGTTCGTTTCCAGTAACACTTTGAAATTTTAGGTTTCACTCTGTTTTCTGCTATATAGATAGATGTGTTTGAAACTCTAAATCAAACACGATTTGTGCTAGCTCCGTGAAACTTGACAAAATGAAGTAGTTCTAAGTTCTATCTCTATGGTTTTGTTTCCTCTTGAAGTACCCCATGCAGAGACTGGCGAAGAACACTTTCGTTTGAAAGGGGTTGCCAAGCTTCCAAAAAACTACTCGTTTGCTGAAATCTCAGCAAACATTTTTTCAACAAATCTTGATGATACTTGGTGGTAATGATCAGTTCACTAAGCCCACTTGGCTGCCCAATTTTCACTCTTCTAGGTTCAAGCGTTCGTTTCCAGTAACACTTTGAATTTTTAGGTTTCACTCTGTTTTCTGCTATATAGATAGATGTGTTTGAAACACTAAATCAAACACGGTTTGTGCTAGCTCCTTGAAACTTGAGCAAATGAAGTAGTTCTAAGTTTCTATCTCTATAGTTTGTTTCCTCTTGAAGTACCCGATGCAGAGACTGGCGAAAAACACTTTCATTTGAAAGGGGTTGCCAAGCTTCCAAAAAACTACTAGTTTGCTGAAATCTCAGCAAACATTTTTTCACCAAATCTTGATGATACTTGGTGGTAATGATCAGTTCACTAAGCCCACTTATCTGCCCAACTTTCACTCTTCTAGGTTCAAGCGTTCGTTTCCAGTAACAGTTTGAATTTTTGGGTTTCACTCTGTTTTCTGCTATATAGATAGATGTGTTTGAAACTCTAAATCAAACACGGTTTGTGCTAGCTCCGTGAAACTTGACAAAATGAAGTAGTTCTATGTTCTATCTCTATGGTTTGTTTCCTCTTGAAGTACCCCATGCAGAGACTGGCGAAGAACACTTTCGTTTGAAAGGGTTGCCAAGCTTCCAAAAAACTACTCGTTTGCTGAAATCTCAGCAAACATTTTTTCACCAAATCTTGATGATACTTGGTGGTAATGATCAGTTCACTAAGCCCACTTGGCTGCCCAATTTTCACTCTTCTAGGTTCAAGCGTTCGTTTCCAGTAACACTTTGAAATTTTAGGTTTCACTCTGTTTTCTGCTATATAGATAGATGTGTTTGAAACTCTAAATCAAACACGGTTTGTGCTAGCTCCGTGAAACTTGACAAAATGAAGTAGTTCTAAGTTCTATCTCTATGGTTTGTTTCCTCTTGAAGTACCCCATGCAGAGACTGGCGAAGAACACTTTCGTTTGAAAGGGGTTGCCAAGCTTCCAAAAAACTACTCGTTTGCTGAAATCTCAGCAAACATTTTTTCACCAAATCTTGATGATACTTGGTGGTAATGATCAGTTCACTAAGCCCACTTGGCTGCCCAATTTTCAATCTTCTAGGTTCAAGCGTTCGTTTCCAGTAACACTTTGAATTTTTAGGTTTCACTCTGTTTTCTGCTATATAGATAGATGTGTTTGAAACTCTAAATCAAACACGCTTTGTGCTAGCTCCTTGAAACTTGAGCAAATGAAGTAGTTCTAAGTTCTATCTCTATAATTTGTTTCCTCTTGAAGTACCCCATGCAGAGACTGGCGAAAAACACTTTCATTTGAAAGGGGTTGCCAAGCTTCCAAAAAACTACTAGTTTGCTGAAATCTCAGCAAACATTTTTTCACCAAATCTTGATGATACTTGGTGGTAATGATCAGTTCACTAAGCCCACTTGGCTGCCCAATTTTCACTCTTCTAGGTTCAAGCGTTCGTTTCCAGTAACACTTTGAAATTTTAGGTTTCACTCTGTTTTCTGCTATATAGATAGATGTGTTTGAAACTCTAAATCAAACACGGTTTGTGCTAGCTCCTTGAAACTTGAGCAAATGAAGTAGTTCTAAGTTCTATCTCTATGGTTTGTTTCCTCTTGAAGTACCCCATGCAGAGACTGGCGAAAAACACTTTCATTTGAAAGGGCTTGCCAAGCTTCCAAAAAAGTACTAGTTTGCTGAAATCTCAGCAAACATTTTTTCACCAAATCTTGATGATACTTGGTGGTAATGATCAGTTCACTAAGCCCACTTGGCTGCCCAACTTTCACTCTTCTAGGTTCAAGCGTTCGTTTCCAGTAACAGTTTGAATTTTTAGGTTTCACTCTGTTTTCTGCTATATAGATAGATGTGTTTGAAACTCTAAATCAAACACGGTTTGTGCTAGCTCCGTGAAACTTGACAAAATGAAGTAGTTCTAAGTTCTATCTCTATGGTTTGTTTCCTCTTGAAGTACCCCATGCAGAGACTGGCGAAGAACACTTTCGTTTGAAAGGGGTTGCCAAGCTTCCAAAAAATTACTCGTTTGCTGAAATCTCAGCAAACATTTTTTCACCAAATCTTGATGATACTTGGTGGTAATGATCAGTTCACTAAGCCCACTTGGCTGCCCAATTTTCACTCTTCTAGGTTCAAGCGTTCGTTTCCAGTAACACTTTGAATTTTTAGGTTTCACTCTGTTTTCTGTTATATAGATACATGTGTTTGAAACTCTAAATCAAACACAGTTTGTGCTAGCTCCTTGAAACTTGACAAAATGAAGTAGTTCTAAGTTTTATCTCTATGGTTTGTTTCCTCTTGAAGTACCCCATGCAGAGACTGGCGAAAAACACTTTCGTTTGAAAGGGATTGCCAAGCTTCCAAAAAACTACTAGTTTGCTGAAATCTCAGCAAACATTTTTTCACCAAATCTTGATGATACTTGGTGGTAATGATCAGTTCACTAATCCCACATGGCTGCCCAACTTTCACTCTTCTAGGTTCAAGCGTTCGTTTCCAGTAACAGTTTGAATTTTTAGGTTTCACTCTGTTTTCTGTTATATACATAGATGTTTTTGAAACTCTAAATCAAACACGGTTTGTGCTAGCTCCGTGAAACTTGACAAAATGAAGTAGTTCTATGTTCTATCTCTATGGTTTGTTTCCTCTTGAAGTACCCCATGCAGAGTCTGGCGAAGAACCCTTTCGTTTGAAAGGGGTTGCCAAGCTTCCAAAAAACTACTCGTTTGCTGAAATCTCAGCAAACATTTTTTCACCAAATCTTGATGATACTTGGTGGTAATGATCAGTTCACTAAGCCCACTTGGCTGCCCAATTTTCACTCTTCTAGGTTCAAGCGTTCGTTTCCAGTAACACTTTGAATTTTTAGGTTTCACTCTGTTTTCTGCTATATAGATAGATGTGTTTGAAACTCTAAATCAAACACGGTTTGTGCTAGCTCCGTGAAACTTGACAAAATGAAGTAGTTCTAAGTTCTATCTCTATGGTTTGTTTCCTCTTGAAGTACCCCATGAAGAGACTGGCGAAAAACACTTTCGTTTGAAAGGGGTTGCCAAGCTTCCAAAAAACTACTAGTTTGCTGAAATCACAGCAAACATTTTTTCACCAAATCTTGATGATACTTGGTGGTAATGATCAGTTCACTAAGCCCACTTGGCTGCGCAATTTTCACTATTCTAGGTTCAAGCGTTCGTTTAGAGTAAAACTTTGAATTTTTAGGTTTCACTCTGTTTTCTGCTATATAGATAGATGTGTGTGAAACTCTAAATCAAACACGATTTGTGCTAGCTCCGTGAAACTTGACAAAATGAAGTAGTTCTAAGTTCTATCTCTATGGTTTGTTTCCTCTTGAAGTACCCCATGCAGAGACTGGCGAAGAACACTTTCGTTTGAAAGGGGTTGCCAAGCTTCCAAAAAACTACTCGTTTGCTGAAATCTCAGCAAACATTTTTTCACCAAATCTTGATGATACTTGGTGGTAATGTTCAGTTCACTAAGCCCACTTGGCTGCCCAATTTTCACTCTTCTAGGTTCAAGCGTTCGTTTCCAGTAACACATTGAAATTTTAGGTTTCACTCTGTTTTCTGCTATATAGATAGATGTGTTTGAAACTCTAAATCAAACACGGTTTGTGCTAGCTCCGTGAAACTTGACAAAATGAAGTAGTTCTAAGTTCTATCTCTATGGTTTGTTTCCTCTTGAAGTACCCCATGCAGAGACTGGCGAAAAACACTTTCGTTTGAAAGGGGTTGCCAATCTTCCAAAAAACTACTAGTTTGCTGAAATCTCAGCAAACATTTTTTCACCAAATCTTGATGATACTTGGTGGTAATGATCAGTTCACTAATCCCACTTGGCTGCCCAACTTTCACTCTTCTAGGTTCAAGCGTTCGTTTCCAGTAACAGTTTGAATTTTTAGATTTCACTCTGTTTTCTGTTATATAGATAGATGTGTTTGAAACTCTAAATCAAACACGGTTTGTGCGAGCTCCGTGAAACTTGACAAAATGAAGTAGTTCTAAGTTCTATCTCTATGGTTTGTTTCCTCTTGAAGTACTACATGCAGAGACTGGCGAAGAACACTTTCGTTTGAAAGGGGTTGCCAAGCTTCCAAAAAACTACTAGTTTGCTGAAATCTCAGCAAACATATTTTCACCAAATCTTCATGATACTTGGTGGTAATGATCAGTTCACTAATCCCACTTGGCTGCCCAAATTTTATTCTTCTAGGTTGAAGCTTTCGTTTCCAGTAACTGTTTGAATTTTTACGTTTCACTCTGTTTTCTGCTATATAGATAGATGTGTTTGAAACTCTAAATCAAACACGGTTTGTGCTAGCTCCTTGAAACTTTACCAAATGAAGTAGTTCTAAGTTCTATCTCTATGGTTTGTTTCCTCTTGAAGTACCCCATGCAGAGACTGGCGAAAAACACTTCCGTTTAAAAGGGGTTGCCAAGCTTCCAAAAAACTACTAGTTTGCTGAAATCTCAGCAAACATTTTTTCACCAAATCTTGATGATACTTGGTGGTAGTGATCAGTTCACTAAGCCCACTTCGCTGCCCAAATTTTATTCTTCTAGGTTGAAGCTTTCGTTTCCAGTAACAGTTTGAATTTTTAGGTTTCACTCTGTTTTCTCCTACATAGATAGCTGTGTTTGGAATTCTAAATCAAGCACGGTTTGTGCTAGCTCCTGAAACTTGACCAAATGAAGTAGTTCTATGTTCTATCTCTATGGTTTGTTTCCTCTTGAAGTACCCCATGCAGAGACTGGCGAAAAACACTTTCGTTTGAAAGGGGTTGCCAAGCTTCCAAAAAACTACTAGTTTGCTGAAATCTCAGCAAACATTTTTTCACCAAATCTTGATGATACTTGGTGGTAATGATCAGTTCACTAATCTCACTTGGCTGCGCAACTTTCACTCTTCTAGGTTCAAGCGTTCGTTTCCAGTAACAGTTTGAATTTTTAGGTTTCACTCTGTTTTCTGTTATATAGATAGATGTGTTTGAAACTCTAAATCAAACACGGTTTGTGCTAGCTCCGTGAAACTTGACAAAATGAAGTAGTTCTAAGTTCTATCTCTATGGTTTGTTTCCTCTTGAAGTACCCCATGCAGAGACTGGCGAAGAACACTTACGTTTGAAAGGGGTTGCCAAGCTTCCAAAAAACTACTAGTTTGCTGAAATCTCAGCAAACATTTTTTCACCAAATCTTGATGATACTTGGTGGTAATGATCAGTTCACTAAGCCCACTTGGCTGCCCAATTTTCACTCTTCTAGGTTCAAGCGTTCGTTTCCAGTAACACTTTGAAATTTTAGGTTTCACTCTGTTTTCTGCTATATAGATAGATGTCTTTGAAACTCTAAATCAAACACGGTTTGTGCTAGCTCCTTGAAACTTGAGCAAATGAAGTAGTTCTAAGTTCTATCTCTATGGTTTGTTTCCTCTTGAAGTACCCCATGCAGAGACTGGCGAAAAACACTTTCGTTTTAAAGGGGTTGCCAAGCTTCCAAAAAACTACTAGTTTGCTGAAATCTCAGCAAACATTTTTTCACCAAAACTTGATGATACTTGGTGGTAATGATCAGTTCACTAAGCCCACTTGGCTGCCCAATTTTTACTCTTCTAGGTTCAAGCGTTCGTTTCCAGTAACACTTTGAAATTTTAGGTTTCACTCTGTTTTCTGCTATATAGATAGATGTCTTTGAAACTCTAAATCAAACACGGTTTGTGCTAGCTCCTTGAAACTTGACCAAATGAAGTAGTTCTAAGTTCTATCTCTATGGTTTGTTTCCTCTTGAAGTACCCCATGCAGAGACTGGCGAAAAACACTTTCGTTTGAAAGGGGTTGCCAAGGTTCCAAAAAACTACTGGTTTGCTGAAATCTCAGCAAACATTTTTTCACCAAAACTTGATGATACTTGGTGGTAATGAACAGTTCACTAAGCCCACTTGGCTGCCCAACTTTCACTCTTCTAGGTTCAAGCGTTCGTTTCCAGTAACAGTTTGAATTTTTAGGTTTCACTCTGTTTTCTGTTATATAGATAGATGTGTTTGAAACTCTAAATCAAACACGGTTTGTGCTAGCTCCGTGAAACTTGACAAAATGAAGTAGTTCTAAGTTCTATCTCTATGGTTTGTTTCCTCTTGAAGTACCCCATGCAGAGACTGGCGAAAAACACTTTCGTTTGAAAGTGGTTGCCAAGCTTCCAAAAAACTACTAGTTTGCTGAAATCTCAGCAAACATTTTTTCACCAAAACTTGATGATACTTGGTGGTAATGATCAGTTCACTAAGCCCACTTGGCTGCCCAATTTTTACTCTTCTAGGTTCAAGCGTTCGTTTCCAGTAACACTTTGAAATTTTAGGTTTCACTCTGTTTTCTGCTATATAGATAGATGTCTTTGAAACTCTAAATCAAACACGGTTTGTGCTAGCTCCTTGAAACTTGACAAAATGAAGTAGTTGTAAGTTCTATCTCTATGGTTTGTTTCCTCTTGAAGTACCCCATGCAGAGACTGGCGAAAAACACTTTCGTTTGAAAGGGGTTGCCAAGCTTCCAAAAAACTACTAGTTTGCTGAAATCTCAGCAAACATTTTTTCACCAAATCTTGATGATACTTGGTGGTAATGATCAGTTCACTAATCCCACTTGGCTGCCCAATTTTTATTCTTCTAGGTTGAAGCATTCGTTTCCAGTAACAGTTTGAATTTTTAGGTTTCACTCTGTTTTCTCCTACATAGATAGCTGTGTTTGGAATTCTAAATCAAACACGGTTTGTGCTAGCTCCTTGAAACTTGACCAAATGAAGTAGTTCTAAGTTCTATCTCTATGGTTTGTTTCCTCTTCAAGTACCCCATGCAGAGACTGGCGAAGAACACTTTCGTTTGAAAGGGGTTGCCAAGCTTCCAAAAAACTACTAGTTTGCTGAAATCTCAGCAAACATTTTTTCACCAAATCTTGATGATACTTGGTGGTAATGATCAGTTCACTAAGCCCACTTGGCTGCCCAATTTTCACTCTTCTAGGTTCAAGCGTTCGTTTCCAGTAACACTTTGAATTTTTAGGTTTCACTCTGTTTTCTGCTATATAGATAGATGTGTTTGAAACTCTAAATCAAACACGGTTTGTGCTAGCTCCTTGAAACTTGAGCAAATGAAGTAGTTCTAAGTTCTATCTCTATGGATTGTTTCCTCTTGAAGTACCTCATGCAGAGACTGGCGAAAAACACTTTCGTTTTAAAGGGGTTGCCAAGCTTCCAAAAAACTACTAGTTTGCTGAAATCTCAGCAAACATTTTTTCACCAAATCTTGATGATACTTGGTGGTAATGATCAGTTCACTAAGCCCACTTGGCAGCCCAATTTTTACTCTCCTAGGTTCAAGCGTTCGTTTCCAGTAACACTTTGAAATTTTGGGTTTCACTCTGTTTTCTGCTATATAGATAGATGTCTTTGAAACTCTAAATCAAACACGGTTTGTGCTAGCTCCTTGAAACTTGACAAAATGAAGTAGTTGTTAGTTCTATCTCCATGGTTTTCTTCCTCTTGAGGTACCCCATGCAGAGACTGGCGAAAAACACTTTCGTTTGAAAGGGTTTGCCAAGCTTCCAAAAAACTACTCGTTTGCTGAAATCTCAGCAAACATTTTTTCACCAAATCTTGATGATACTTGGTGGTAATGATCACTTCACTAATCCCACTTGGCTGCCCAAATTTTATTCTTCTAGGTTGAAGCTTTCATTTCCAGTGACTGTTTGAATTTTTAGGTTTCACTCTGTGTTCTCCTACATAGATAGCTGTGTTTGGAATTCTAAATCAAACACGGTTTGTGCTAGCTCCTTGAAACTTGACCAAATGAAGTAGATCTAAGTTCTATCTCTATGGTTTGTTTCCTCTTGAAGTACCCCATGCAGAGACTGGCGAAGAACACTTTCGTTTTAAAGGGGTTGCCAAGCTTCCAAAAAACTTCTCGTTTGCTGAAATCTCAGCAAACATTTTTTCACCAAATCTTGATGATACTTCGTGGTAATGATCAGTTCACTAATCCCACTTGGCTGCCCAATTTTTATTCTTCTAGGTTGAAGCATTCGTTTCCAGTAACAGTTTGAATTTTTAGGTTTCACTCTGTTTTCTCCTACATAGATAGCTGTGTTTGGAATTCTAAATCAAACACGGTTTGTGCTAGCTCCTTGAAACTTGACCAAATGAAGTAGTTCTAAGTTCTATCTCTATGGTTTGTTTCCTCTTCAAGTACCCCATGCAGAGACTGGCGAAGAACACTTTCGTTTGAAAGGGGTTGCCAAGCTTCCAAAAAACTACTCGTTTGCTGAAATCTCAGCAAACATTTTTTCACCAAATCTTGATGATACTTGGTGGTAATGATCAGTTCACTAAGCCCACTTGGCTGCCCAATTTTCACTCTTCTAGGTTCAAGCGTTCGTTTCCAGTAACACTTTGAATTTTTAGGTTTCACTCTGTTTTCTGCTATATAGATAGATGTGTTTGAAACTCTAAATCAAACACGGTTTGTGCTAGCTCCTTGAAACTTGAGCAAATGAAGTAGTTCTAAGTTCTATCTCTATGGATTGTTTCCTCTTGAAGTACCTCATGCAGAGACTGGCGAAAAACACTTTCGTTTTAAAGGGGTTGCCAAGCTTCCAAAAAACTACTAGTTTGCTGAAATCTCAGCAAACATTTTTTCACCAAATCTTGATGATACTTGGTGGTAATGATCAGTTCACTAAGCCCACTTGGCAGCCCAATTTTTACTCTTCTAGGTTCAAGCGTTCGTTTCCAGTAACACTTTGAAATTTTGGGTTTCACTCTGTTTTCTGCTATATAGATAGATGTCTTTGAAACTCTAAATCAAACACGGTTTGTGCTAGCTCCTTGAAACTTGACAAAATGAAGTAGTTGTTAGTTCTATCTCTATGATTTTCTTCCTCTTGAGGTACCCCATGCAGAGACTGGCGAAAAACACTTTCGTTTGAAAGGGTTTGCCAAGCTTCCAAAAACTACTCGTTTGCTGAAATCTCAGCAAACATTTTTTCACCAAATCTTGATGATACTTGGTGGTAATGATCACTTCACTAATCCCACTTGGCTGCCCAAATTTTATTCTTCTAGGTTGAAGCTTTCATTTCCAGTGACTGTTTGAATTTTTAGGTTTCACTCTGTGTTCTCCTACATAGATAGCTGTGTTTGGAATTCTAAATCAAACACGGTTTGTGCTAGCTCCTTGAAACTTGACCAAATGAAGTAGATCTAAGTTCTATCTCTATGGTTTGTTTCCTCTTGAAGTACCCCATGCAGAGACTGGCGAAGAACACTTTCGTTTTAAAGGGGTTGCCAAGCTTCCAAAAAACTTCTCCTTTGCTGAAATCTCAGCAAACATTTTTTCACCAAATCTTGATGATACTTGGTCGTAATGATCAGTTCACTAAGCCCACTAGGCTGCCCAATTTTCACTCTTCTAGGTTCAAGCGTTCGTTTCCAGTAACACTTTTGAATTTTTAGGTTTCACTCTGTTTTTGGCAATATAGATAGATGTGTTTGAAACTCTAAATCAAACACGGTTTGTGGCTAGCTCCTTGAAACTTGACAAAATGAAGTAGTTCTAAGTTCTATCTCTATGGTTTGTTTCCTCTAGAAGTACCCCATGCAGAGACTGGCGAAAAACACTTTCGTTTGAAAGGGGTTGCCAAGCTTCCAAAAAACTACTAGTTTGCTGAAATCTCAGCAAACATTTTTTCACCAAATCTTGATGATACTTGGTGGTAATGATCAGTTCACTAATCCCACTTGGCTGCCCAACTTTCACTCTTCTAGGTTCAAGCGTTCGTTTCCAGTAACAGTTTGAATTTTTAGGTTTCACTCTGTTTTCTGTTATATAGATAGATGTGTTTGAAACTCTAAATCAAACACGGTTTGTGCTAGCTCCGTGAAACTTGACAAAATGAAGTAGCTCTAAGTTCTATCTCTATGGTTTGTTTCCTCTTGAAGTACCCCATGCAGAGACTGGCGAAGAACACTTTCGTTTGAAAGGGGTTGCCAAGCTTCCAAAAAACTACTAGTTTGCTGAAATCTCAGCAAACATTTTTTTACCAAATCTTGATGATACTTGGTGGTAATGATCAGTTCACTAAGCCCACTTGGCTGCCCAATTTTCACTCTTCTAGGTTCAAGCGTTCGTTTCCAGTAACACTTTGAATTTTTAGGTTTCACTCTGTTTTCTGCTATATAGATAGATGTGTTTGAAACTCTAAATCAAACACGGTTTGTGCTAGCTCCTTGAAACTTGACAAAATGAAGTAGTTCTAAGTTCTATCTCTATGGTTTGTTTCCTCTTGGAGTACCCCATGCAGAGACTGGCGAAAAACACTTTCGTTTTAAAGGGGTTGCCAAGCTTCCAAAAAACTACTAGTTTGCTGAAATCTCAGCAAACATTTTTTCACCAAAACTTGATGATACTTGGTGGTAATGATCAGTTCACTAATCCCACTTGGCTGCCCAATTTTTACTCTTCTAGGTTCAAGCGTTCGTTTCCAGTAACACTTTGAAATTTTAGGTTTCACTCTGTTTTCTGCTATATAGATAGAGGTCTTTGAAACTCTAAATCAAACACGGTTTTTGCTAGCTCCTTGAAACTTGACAAAATGAAGTAGTTGTTAGTTCTATCTCTATGGTTTTTTTCCTCTTGAAGTACCCCATGTAGAGACTGGCGAAAAACACTTTCGTTTGAAAAGGGTTGCCAAGCTTCCAAAAAACTACTAGTGTGCTAAAATCTCAGCAAACATTCTTTCACCAAATCTTGATGATACTTGGTGGTAATGATTAGTTCACTAATCCCACTTGGCTGCCCAAATTTTATTCTTCTACGTTGAAGCTTTCGTTTCCAGTGACTGTTTGAATTTTTACGTTTCACTCTGTTTTCTGCTATATAGATAGATGTGTTTGAAACTCTAAATCAAACACGGTTTGTGCTAGCTCCTTGAAACTTGACCAAATGAAGTAGTTCTAAGTTCTAAATCTATGGTTTGTTTCCTCTTGAAGTACCCCATGCAGAGACTGGCGAAAAAAACTTCCGTTTGAAAGGGGTTGCCAAGCTTCTAAAAAACTACTAGTTTGCTGAAATCTCAGCAAATATTTTTTCACCAAATCTTGATGATACTTGGTGGTAATGATCAGTTCACTAATCCCACTTGGCTGCCCAAATTTTATTCTTCTAGGTTGAAGCTTTCGTTTCCAGTAACAGTTTGAATTTTTAGGTTTCACTCTGTTTTCTGTTATATAGATAGATGTGTTTGAAACTCTAAATCAAACACGGTTTTTGCTAGCTCCGTGAAACTTGACAAAATGAAGTAGTTCTAAGTTCTATCTCTATGGTTTGTTTCCTCTTGAAGTACCCCATGCAGAGACTGGCGAAGAACACTTTCGTTTGAAAGGGGTTGCCAAGCTTCCAAAAAACTTCTCGTTTGCTGAAATCTCAGCAAACATTTTTTCACCAAATCTTGATGATACTTGGTGGTAATGATCAGTTCACTAAGCCCACTTGGCTGCCCAATTTTCACTCTTCTAGGTTCAAGCGTTCGTTTCCAGTAACACTTTGAATTTTTAGGTTTCACTCTGTTTTCTGCTATATAGATAGATGTGTTTGAAACTCTAAATCAAACACGGTTTTTGCTAGCTCCTTGAAACTTGACAAAATGAAGTAGTTGTTAGTTATATCTCTATGGTTTTTTTCCTCTTGAAGTACCCCATGCAGAGACTGGCGAAAAACACTTTCGTTTGAAAGGGGTTGCCAAGCTTCCAAAAAACTACTAGTTTGCTGAAATCTCAGCAAACATTTTTTCACCAAATCTTGATGATACTTGGTGGTAATGATTAGTACACTAATCCCACTTGGCTGCCCAAATTTTATTCTTCTAGGTTGAAGCTTTCGCTTCCAGTGACTGTTTGAATTTTTACGTTTCACTCTGTTTTCTGCTATATAGATAGATGTGTTTGAAACTCTAAATCAAACACGGTTTGTGCTAGCTCCTTGAATCTTGACCAAATGAAGTAGTTCTAAGTTCTAAATCTATGGTTTGTTTCCTCTTGAAGTACCCCATGCAGAGACTGGCGAAAAACACTTCCGTTTGAAAGGGGTTGCCAAGCTTCCACAAAACTACTAGTTTGCTGAAATCTCAGCAAACATTTTTTCACCAAATCTTGATGATACTTGGTGGTAATGATTAGTTCACTAATCCCACTTGGCTGCCCAACTTTCACTCTTCTAGGTTCAAGCGTTCGTTTCCAGTAACAGTTTGAATTATTAGGTTTCACTCTGTTTTCTCCTACATAGATAGATGTGTTTGAAACTCTAAATCAAACACGGTTTGTGCTAGCTCCTTGAAACTTGACCAAATGAAGTAGTTCTAAGTTCTATCTCTATGGTTTGTTTCCTCTTGAAGTACCCCATGCAGAGACTGGCGAAAAACACTTTCGTTTGAAAGGGGTTGCCAAGCTTCCAAAAAACTACTCGTTTGCTGAAATCTCAGCAAACATTTTTTCACCAAATCTTGATGATACTTGGTGGTAATGATCAGTTCACTAATCCCACTTGGCTGTCCAACTTTCACTCTTCTAGGTTCAAGCGTTCGTTTCCAGTAACACTTTGAAATTTTAGGTTTCACTCTGTTTTCTGCTATATAGATAGATGTGTTTGAAACTCTAAATCAAACACGGTTTGTGCGAGCTCCGTGAAACTTGACAAAATGAAGTAGTTCTAAGTTCTAACTCTATGGTTTGTTTCCTCTTGAAGTACCCCATGCAGAGACTGGCGAAGAACACTTTCGTTTGAAAGGGGTTGCCAAGCTTCCAAAAAACTACTAGTTTGCTGAAATCTCAGCAAACATTTTTTCACCAAAACTTGATGATACTTGGTGGTAATGATCAGTTCACTAAGCCCACTTGGCTGCCCAATTTTTACTCTTCTAGGTTCAAGCGTTCGTTTCCAGTAACACTTTGAAATTTTAGGTTTCACTCTGTTTTCTGCTATATAGATAGATGTCTTTGAAACTCTAAATCAAACACGGTTTGTGCTAGCTCCTTGAAACTTGACAAAATGAAGTAGTTGTAAGTTCTATCTCTATGGTTTGTTTCCTCTTGAAGTACCCCATGCAGAGACTGGCGAAAAACACTTTCGTTTGAAAGGGGGTTGCCAAGCTTCCAAAAACTACTAGTTTGCTGAAATCTCAGCAAACATTTTTTTCACAAAATCTTCATGATACTTTATGGTAATGATCAGTTCACTAATCCCACTTGGCTGCCCATATTTTATTCTTCTAGGTTGAAGCTTTCGTTTCCAGTAACTGTTTGAATTTTTACGTTTCACTCTGTTTTCTGCTATATAGATAGATGTGTTTGAAACTCTAAATCATACACGGTTTGTGCTAGCTCCTTGAAACTTGACACAATGAAGTAGTTCTAAGTTCTATCTCTATGGTTTGTTTCCTCTTGAAGTACCCCATGCAGAGACTTGCGAAAAACACTTCCGTTTGAAAGGGGTTGCCAAGCGTCCAAAAAACTACTAGTTTGCTGAAATCTCAGCAAACATTTTTTCACCAAATCTTGATGATACTTGGTGGTAATGATCAGTTCACTAATCCCACTTGGCTGCCCAAATTTTATTCTTCTAGGTTGAAGCTTTCGTTTCCAGTAACAGTTTGAATTTTTAGGTTTCACTCTGTTTTCTCCTACATAGATAGATGTGTTTGGAATTCTAAATCAAACACGGTTTGTGCTAGCTCTTTGAAACTTGACCAAATGAAGTAGTTCTACGTTCTATCTCTATGGTTTGTTTCCTCTTGAAGTACCCCATGCAGAGACTGGCGAAGAACACTTTCGTTTGAAAGGGGTTGCCAAGCTTCCAAAAAACTACTAGTTTGCTGAAATCTCAGCAAACATTTTTTCACCAAATCTTGATGATACTTGGTGGTAATGATCAGTTCACTAATCCCACTTGGCTGCCCAACTTTCACTCTTCTAGGTTCAAGCGTTCGTTTCCAGTAACAGTTTGAATTTTTAGGTTTCACTCTGTTTTCTGTTATATAGATAGATGTGTTTGAAACTCTAAATCAAACACGGTTTGTCCTAGCTCCGTGAAACTTGACAAAATGAAGTAGTTCTAAGTTCTATCTCTATGGTTTGTTTCCTCTTGAAGTACCCCATGCAGAGACTGGCGAAGAACACTTTCGTTTGAAAGGGGTTGCCAAGCTTCCAAAAAACTACTAGTTGGCTGAAATCTCAGCAAACATTTTTTCACCAAATCTTGATGATACTTGGTGGTAATGATCAGTTCACTAAGCCCACTTGGCTGCCCAATTTTCACTCTTCTAGGTTCAAGCGTTCGTTTCCAGTAACACTTTGAAATTTTAGGTTTCACTCTGTTTTCTGCTATATAGATACATGTCCTTGAAACTCTAAATCAAACACGGTTTGTGCTAGCTCCTTGAAACTTGAGCAAATGAAGTAGTTCTAAGTTCTATCTCTATGGTTTGTTTCCTCTTGAAGTACCCCATGCAGAGACTGGCGAAAAACACTTTCGTTTGAAAGGGGTTGCCAAGCTTCCAAAAAACTACCAGTTTGCTGAAATCTCAGCAAACATTTTTTCACCAAAACTTGATGATACTTGGTGGTAAATATCAGTTCACTAAGCCCACTTGGCTGCCCTATTTTTACTCTTCTAGGTTCAAGCGTTCGTTTCCAGTAACACTTTGAAATTTTAGGTTTCACTCTGTTTTCTGCTATATAGATAGATGTCTTTGAAACTCTAAATCAAACACGGTTTGTGCTAGCTCCTTGAAACTTGACAAAATGAAGTAGTTGTAAGTTCTATCTCTATGGTTTGTTTCCTCTTGAAGTACCCCATGCAGAGACTGGCGAAAAACACTTTCGTTTGAAAGGGGTTGCCAAGCTTCCAAAAAACTACTAGTTTGCTGAAATCTCAGCAAACATTTTTTCACCAAATCTTCATGATACTTGGTGGTAATGATCAGTTCACTAATCCCACTTGGCTGCCCAAATTTTATTCTTCTAGGTTGAAGCTTTCGTTTCCAGTAACTGTTTGAATTTTTACGTTTCACTCTGTTTTCTGCTATATAGATAGATGTGTTTGAAACTCTAAATCAAACACGGTTTGTGCTAGCTCCTTGAAACTTGACCAAATGAAGTAGTTCTAAGTTCTATCTCTATGGTTTGTTTCCTCTTGAAGTACCCCATGCAGAGACTGGCGAAAAACACTTCCGTTTGAAAGGGGTTGCCAAGCTTCCAAAAAACTACTAGTTTGCTGAAATCTCAGCAAACATTTTTTCACCAAATCTTGATGATACTTGGTGGTAATGATCAGTTCACTAATCCCACTTGGCTGCCCAAATTTTATTCTTCTAGGTTGAAGCTTTCGTTTCCAGTAACAGTTTGAATTTTTAGGTTTCACTCTGTTTTCTCCTACATAGATAGATGTGTTTCAAATTCTAAATCAAACACGGTTTGTGCTAGCTCTTTGAAACTTGACCAAATGAAGTAGTTCTAAGTTCTATCTCTATGGTTTGTTTCCTCTTGAAGTACCCCATGCAGAGACTGGCGAAGAACACTTTCGTTTGAAAGGGGTTGCCAAGCTTCCAAAAAACTACTAGTTTGCTGAAATCTCAGCAAACATTTTTTCACCAAATCTTGATGATACTTGGTGGTAATGATCAGTTCACTAATCCCACTTGGCTGCCCAACTTTCACTCTTCTAGGTTCAAGCGTTCGTTTCCAGTAACAGTTTGAATTTTTAGGTTTCACTCTGTTTTCTGTTATATAGATAGATGTGTTTGAAACTCTAAATCAAACACGGTTTGTCCTAGCTCCGTGAAACTTGACAAAATGAAGTAGTTCTAAGTTCTATCTCTATGGTTTGTTTCCTCTTGAAGTACCCCATGCAGAGACTGGCGAAGAACACTTTCGTTTGAAAGGGGTTGCCAAGCTTCCAAAAAACTACTAGTTGGCTGAAATCTCAGCAAACATTTTTTCACCAAATCTTGATGATACTTGGTGGTAATGATCAGTTCACTAAGCCCACTTGGCTGCCCAATTTTCACTCTTCTAGGTTCAAGCGTTCGTTTCCAGTAACACTTTGAAATTTTAGGTTTCACTCTGTTTTCTGCTATATAGATACATGTCCTTGAAACTCTAAATCAAACACGGTTTGTGCTAGCTCCTTGAAACTTGAGCAAATGAAGTAGTTCTAAGTTCTATCTCTATGGTTTGTTTCCTCTTGAAGTACCCCATGCAGAGACTGGCGAAAAACACTTTCGTTTGAAAGGGGTTGCCAAGCTTCCAAAAAACTACTAGTTTGCTGAAATCTCAGCAAACATTTTTTCACCAAAACTTGATGATACTTGGTGGTAATGATCAGTTCACTAAGCCCACTTGGCTGCCCTATTTTTACTCTTCTAGGTTCAAGCGTTCGTTTCCAGTAACACTTTGAAATTTTAGGTTTCACTCTGTTTTCTGCTATATAGATAGATGTCTTTGAAACTCTAAATCAAACACGGTTTGTGCTAGCTCCTTGAAACTTGACAAAATGAAGTAGTTGTAAGTTCTATCTCTATGGTTTGTTTCCTCTTGAAGTACCCCATGCAGAGACTGGCGAAAAACACTTTCGTTTGAAAGGGGTTGCCAAGCTTCCAAAAAACTACTAGTTTGCTGAAATCTCAGCAAACATTTTTTCACCAAATCTTGATGATACTTGGTGGTAATGATCAGTTCACTAATCCCACTTGGCTGCCCATATTTTATTCTTCTAGGTTGAAGCTTTCGTTTCCAGTAACTGTTTGAATTTTTACGTTTCACTCTGTTTTCTGCTATATAGATAGATGTGTTTGAAACTCTAAATCAAACACGGTTTGTGCTAGCTCCTTGAAACTTGACCAAATGAAGTAGTTCTAAGTTCTATCTCTATGGTTTGTTTCCTCTTGAAGTACCCCATGCAGAGACTGGCGAAAAACACTTCCGTTTGAAAGGGGTTGCCAAGCTTCCAAAAAACTACTAGTTTGCTGAAATCTCAGCAAACATTTTTTCACCAAATCTTGATGATACTTGGTGGTAATGATCAGTTCACTAATCCCACTTGGCTGCCCAAATTTTATTCTTCTAGGTTGAAGCTTTCGTTTCCAGTAACAGTTTGAATTTTTAGGTTTCACTCTCTTTTCTCCTACATAGATAGATGTGTTTGGAATTCTAAATCAAACACGGTTTGTGCTAGCTCCTTGAAACTTGACCAAATGAAGTAGTTCTAAGTTCTATCTCTATGGTTTGTTTCCTCTTGAAGTACCCCATGCAGAGACTGGCGAAGAACACTTTCGTTTGAAAGGGGTTGCCAAGCTTCCAAAAAACTACTAGTTTGCTGAAATCTCAGCAAACATTTTTTCACCAAATCTTGATGATACTTGGTGGTAATGATCAGTTCACTAATCCCACTTGGCTGCCCAACTTTCACTCTTCTAGGTTCAAGCGTTCGTTTCCAGTAACAGTTTGAATTTTTAGGTTTCACTCTGTTTTCTGTTATATAGATAGATGTGTTTGAAACTCTAAATCAAACACGGTTTGTCCTAGCTCCGTGAAACTTGACAAAATGAAGTAGTTCTAAGTTCTATCTCTATGGTTTGTTTCCTCTTGAAGTACCCCATGCAGAGACTGGCGAAGAACACTTTCGTTTGAAAGGGGTTGCCAAGCTTCCAAAAAACTACTAGTTGGCTGAAATCTCAGCAAACATTTTTTCACCAAATCTTCATGATACTTGGTGGTAATGATCAGTTCACTAATCCCACTTGGCTGCCCAAATTTTATTCTTCTAGGTTGAAGCTTTCGTTTCCAGTAACTGTTTGAATTTTTACGTTTCACTCTGTTTTCTGCTATATAGATAGATGTGTTTGAAACTCTAAATCAAACACGGTTTGTGCTAGCTCCTTGAAACTTGACCAAATGAAGTAGTTCTAAGTTCTATCTCTATGGTTTGTTTCCTCTTGAAGTACCCCATGCAGAGACAGGTGAAAAACACTTCCGTTTGAAAGGGGTTGCCAAGCTTCCAAAAAACTACTAGTTTGCTGAAATCTCAGCAAACATTTTTTCACCAAATCTTGATGATACTTGGTGGTAATGATCAGTTCACTAATCCCACTTGGCTGCCCAAATTTTATTCTTCTAGGTTGAAGCTTTCGTTTCCAGTAACAGTTTGAATTTTTAGGTTTCACTCTCTTTTCTCCTACATAGATAGATGTGTTTGGAATTCTAAATCAAACACGGTTTGTGCTAGCTCCTTGAAACTTGACCAAATGAAGTAGTTCTAAGTTCTATCTCTATGGTTTGTTTCCTCTTGAAGTACCCCATGCAGAGACTGGCGAAAAACACTTTCGTTTGAAAGGGGTTGCCAAGCTTCCAAAAAACTACTAGTTTGCTGAAATCTCCGCAAACATTTTTTCACCAAATCTTGATGATACTTGGTGATAATGATCAGTTCACTAATCCCACTTGGCTGCCCAACTTTCACTCTTCTAGTTTCAAGCGTTCGTTTCCAGTAACAGTTTGAATTTTTAGGTTTCACTCTGTTTTCTGTTATATAGATAGATGTGTTTGAAACTCTAAATCAAACACGGTTTGTCCTAGCTCCGTGAAACTTGACAAAATGAAGTAGTTCTAAGTTCTATCTCTATGGTTTGTTTCCTCTTGAAGTACCCCATGCAGAGACTGGCGAAAAACACTTCCGTTTGAAAGGGGTTGCCAAGCTTCCAAAAAACTACTAGTTTGCTGAAATCTCAGCAAACATTTTTTCACCAAATCTTGATGATACTTGGTGGTAATGATCAGTTCACTAATCCCACTTGGCTGCCCAAATTTTATTCTTCTAGGTTGAAGCTTTCGTTTCCAGTAACAGTTTGAATTTTTAGGTTTCACTCTGTTTTCTCCTACATAGATAGATGTGTTTGGAATTCTAAATCAAACACGGTTTGTGCTAGCTCCTTGAAACTTGACCAAATGAAGTAGTTCTAAGTTCTATCTCTATGGTTTGTTTCCTCTTGAAGTACCCCATGCAGAGACTGGCGAAAAACACTTTCGTTTGAAAGGGGTTGCCAAGCTTCCAAAAAACTATTAGTTTGCTGAAATCTCAGCAAACATTTTTTCACCAAAACTTGAGGATACTTGGTGGTAATGATCAGTTCACTAATCCCACTTGGCTGCCCATATTTTATTCTTCTTGGTTGAAGCTTTCGTTTCCAGTGACTGTTTGAATTTTTAGGTTTCACTCTGTTTTCTGTTATATAGATAGATGTGTTTGAAACTCTAAATCAAACACGGTTTGTGCTAGCTCCTTCAAACTTCACAAAATGAAGTAGTTGTTAGTTCTATCTCTATGGTTTTTTTCCTCTTGATGTACCCCATGCAGAGACTGGCGAAAAACACTTTCGTTTCAAAGGGGTTGCCAAGCTTCCAAAAAACTACTCGTTTGCTGAAATCTCAGCAAACATTTTTTCACCAAATCTTGATGATACGTGGTGGTAATGATCACCTCACTAATCCCACTTGGCTGATCAAATTTTATTCTTCTAGGTTGAAGCTTTCGTTTCCAGTGACTGTTTGAATTTTTAGGTTTCACTCTGTTTTCTCCTACATAGATAGCTGTGTTTGGAATTCTAAATCAAACACGGTTTGTGCTAGCTCCTTGAAACTTGACCAAATGAAGTAGATCTAAGTTCTATCTCTATGGTTTGTTTCCTCTTGAAGTACCCCGTGTAGAGACTGGCGAAAAACACTTTCGTTTGAAAGGGGTTGCCAAGCTTCTAAAAAACTACTAGTTTGCTGAAATCTCAGCAAACATTTTTTCACCAAATCATGATGATACTTGGTGGTAATGATCAGTTCACTAAGCCCACTTGGCTGCCCAATTTTCACTCTTCTAGGTTCAAGCGTTCGTTTCCAGTAACACTTTGAATTGTTAGGTTTCACTCTGTTTTCTGCTATATAGATAGATATGTTTGAAACTCTAAATCAAAAACGGTTTGTGCTAGCTCCGTGAAACTTGACAAAATGAAGTAGTTCTAAGTTCTATCTCCATGGTTTGTTTCCTCTTGAAGTAACCCATGCAGAGACTGGCGAAAAACACTTTCGTTTGAAAGGTGTTGCCAAGCTTCCAAAAAACTACTAGTTTGCTGAAATCTCAGCAAACATTTTTTCACCAAATCTTGATGATACTTGGTGGTAATTATCAGCTCACTAATCCCACTTGGCTGCCCAACTTTCACTCCTCTAGGTTCAAGCGTTCGTTTCCAGTAACAGTTTGAATTTTTAGGTTTCACTCTGTTTTCTCTTATATAGATAGATGTGTTTGAAACTCTAAATCAAACAGGGTTTGTGCTAGCTCCGTGAAACTTGACAAAATGAAGTAGTTCTAAGTTCTATCTCTATGGTTTGTTTCCTCTTGAAGTACCCCATGCAGAGACTGGCGAAGAACACTTTCGTTTGAAAGGGGTTGCCAAGCTTCCAAAAAACTACTAGTTTGCTGAAATCTCAGCAAACATTTTTTCACCAAATCTTGATGATACTTGGTGGTAATGATCAGTTCACTAAGCCCACTTGGCTGCCCAATTTTCATTCTTCTAGGTTCAAGCGTTCGTTTCCAGTAACACTTTGAATTTTTAGGTTTCACTCTGTTTTCTGCTATATAGATAGATGTGTTTGAAACTCTAAATCAAACACGGTTTGTGCTAGCTCCTTGAAACTTGAGCAAATGAAGTAGTTCTAAGTTCTATCTCTATGGTTTGTTTCCTCTTGAAGTACCCCATGCAGAGACTGGCGAAAAACACTTTCGTTTTAAAGGCGTTGCCAAGCTTCCAAAAAACTACTAGTTTGCTGAAATCTCAGCAAACATTTTTTCACCAAAACTTGAGGATACTTGGTGGTAATGATCAGTTCACTAAGCCCACTTGGCTGCCCAATTTTTACTCTTCTAGGTTCAAGCGTTCGTTTCCAGTAACACTTTGAAATTTTAGGTTTCACTCTGTTTTCTGCTATATAGATAGATGTCTTTGAAACTCTAAATCAAACACGGTTTTTGCTAGCTCCTTGAAACTTGACAAAATGAAGTAGTTGTTAGTTCTATCTCTATGGTTTTTTTCCTCTTGAAGTACCCCATGCAGAGACTGGCGAAAAACACTTTCGTTTGAAAGGGGTTGCCAAGCTTCCAAAAAACTACTAGTTTGCTGAAATCTCAGCAAACTTTTTTTCACCAAATCTTGATGATACTTGGTGGTAATGATTAGTTCACTAATCCCACTTGGCTGCCCAAATTTTATTCTTCTAGGTTGAAGCCTTCGTTTCCAGTGACTGTTTGAATTTTTAGGTTTCACTCTGTTTTCTGCTATATAGATAGATGTGTTTGAAACTCTACATCAAACACGGTTTGTGCTAGCTCCTTGAAACTTGACCAAATGAAGTAGTTCTAAGTTCTATCTCTATGGTTTGTTTCCTCTTGAAGTACCCCATGCAGAGACTGGCGAAAAACACTTCCGTTTTAAAGGGGTTGCCAAGCTTCCAAAAAACTACTAGTTTGCTGAAATCTCAGCAAACATTTTTTCACCAAAACTTGATGATACTTGGTGGTAATGATCAGTTCACTAATCCCACTTGGCTGCCCAAATTTTATTCTTCTAGGTTGAAGCTTTCGTTTCCAGTAACAGTTTGAAATTTTAGGTTTCACTCTGTTTTCTCCTACATAGATAGCTGTGTTTGGAATTCTAAATCAAACACGGTTTGTGCTAGCTCCTTGAAACTTGACCAAATGAAGTAGTTCTAAGTTCTATCTCTATGGTTTGTTTCCTCTTGAAGTACCCCATGCAGAGACTGGCAAAAAACACTTTCGTTTGAAAGGGGTTGCCAAGCTTCCAAAAAACTACTAGTTTGCTGAAATCTCAGCAAACATTTTTTCACCAAATCTTGATGATACTTGGTGGTAATGATCAGTTCACTAATCCCACTTGGCTGCCCAACTTTCACTCTTCTAGGTTCAAGCGTTCGTTTCCAGTAACAGTTTGAATTTTTAGGTTTCACTCTGTTTTCTGCTATATAGATAGATGTGTTTGAAACTCTAAATCAAACACGGTTTGTGCTAGCTCCGTGAAACTTGACAAAATGAAGTAGTTCTATCTCTATGGTTTGTTTCCTCTTGAAGTACCCCATGCAGAGACTGGCGAAGAACACTTTGGTTTGAAAGGGGTTGCCAAGCTTCCAAAAAACTACTCGTTTGCTGAAATCTCAGCAAACATTTTTTCACCAAATCCTATGATACTTGGTGGTAATGATCAGTTCACTAAGCCCACTTGGCTGCCCAATTTTCACTCTTCTAGGTTCAAGCGTTCGTTTCCAGTAACACTTTGAAATTTTAGGTTTCACTCTGTTTTCTGCTATATAGATAGATGTGTTTGAAACTCTAAATCAAACACGGTTTGTGCTAGCTCCGTGAAACTTGACAAAATGAAGTAGTTCTAAGTTCTATCTCTATGGTTTGTTTCCTCTTGAAGTACCCCATGCAGAGACTGGCGAAGAACACTTTCGTTCGAAAAAGGTTGCCAAGCTTCCAAAAAACTTCTCGTTTGCTGAAATCTTAGCAAACATTTTTTCACCAAATCTTGATGATACTTGGTGGTAATGATGAGTTCACTAAGCCCACTTGGCTGCCCAATTTTCACTCTTCTAGGTTCAAGCGTTCGTTTCCAGTGACTGTTTGAATTTTTAGGTTTCACTCTGTTTTCTGCTATATAGATATATGTGTTTGAAACTCTAAATCAAACACGGTTTGTGCTAGCTCCTTGAAACTTGACCAAATGAAGTAGTTCTAAGTTCTAACTCTATGGTTTGTTTCCTCTTGAAGTACCCCATGCAGAGACTGGCGAAAAACACTTCCGTTTTAAAGGGGTTGCCAAGCTTCCAAAAAACTACTAGTTTGCTGAAATCTCAGCAAACATTTTTTCACCAAATCTTGATGATACTTGGTGGTAATGATCAGTTCACTAATCCCACTTGGCTGCCCAAATTTTATTCTTCTAGGTTGAAGCTTTCGTTTCCAGTAACAGTTTGAATTTTTAGGTTTCACTCTGTTTTCTCCTACATAGATAGCTGTGTTTGGAATTCTAAATCAAACACGGTTTGTGCTAGCTCCTTGAAACTTGACCAAATGAAGTAGTTCTAAGTTCTATCTCTATGGTTTGTTTCCTCTTGAAGTACCCCATGCAGAGACTGGCAAAAAACACTTTCGTTTGAAAGGGGTTGCCAAGCTTCCAAAAAACTACTAGTTTGCTGAAATCTCAGCAAACATTTTTTCACCAAATCTTGATGATACTTGGTGGTAATGATCAGTTCACTAATCCCACTTGGCTGCCCAACTTTCACTCTTCTAGGTTCAAGCGTTCGTTTCCAGTAACAGTTTGAATTTTTAGGTTTCACTCTGTTTTCTGCTATATAGATAGATGTGTTTGAAACTCTAAATCAAACACGGTTTGTGCTAGCTCCGTGAAACTTGACAAAATGAAGTAGTTCTATCTCTATGGTTTGTTTCCTCTTGAAGTACCCCATGCAGAGACTGGCGAAGAACACTTTGGTTTGAAAGGGGTTGCCAAGCTTCCAAAAAACTACTCGTTTGCTGAAATCTCAGCAAACATTTTTTCACCAAATCTTGATGATACTTGGTGGTAATGATCAGTTCACTAATCCCACTTGGCTGCCCAACTTTCACTCTTCTAGGTTCAAGCGTTCGTTTCCAGTAACAGTTTGAATTTTTAGGTTTCACTCTGTTTTCTGCTATATAGATAGATGTGTTTGAAACTCTAAATCAAACACGGTTTGTGCTAGCTCCGTGAAACTTGACAAATTGAAGTAGTTCTAAGTTCTATCTCTATGGTTTGTTTCCTCTTGACGTACCCTATGCAGAGACTGGCGAAAAACACTTTCGTTTGAAAGGGGTTGCCAAGCTTCCAAAAAACTACTAGTTTGCTGAAATCTCAGCAAACATTTTTTCACCAAATCTTGATGATACTTGGTGGTAATGATCAGTTCACTAATCCCACTTGGCTGCCCAACTTTCACTCTTCTAGGTTCAAGCGTTCGTTTCCAGTAACAGTTTGAATTTTTAGGTTTCACTCTGTTTTCTGTTATATAGATAGATGTGTTTGAAACTCTAAATCAAACACGGTTTGTGCTAGCTCCGTGAAACTTGACAAAATGAAGTAGTTCTAAGTTCTATCTCTATGGTTTGTTTCTTCTTGAAGTACCCCATGCAGAGACTGGCGAAGAACACTTTCGTTTGAAAGGGGTTGCCAAGCTTCCAAAAAACTACTAGTTTGCTGAAAACTCAGCAAACATTTTTTCACCAAATCTTGATGATACTTGGTGGTAATGATCAGTTCACTAATCCCACTTGGCTGCCCAATTTTCACTCTTCTAGGTTCAAGCGTTCGTTTCCAGTAACACTTTGAATTTTTAGGTTTCACTCTGTTTTCTGCTATATAGATAGATGTCTTTGAAACTCTAAATCAAACACGGTTTGTGCTAGCTCCTTGAAACTTGACAAAATGAAGTAGTTGTAAGTTCTATCTCTATTGTTCGTTTCCTCTTGAAGTACCCCATTCAGAGACTGGCGAAAAACACTTTCATTTGAAAGGGGTTGCCAAGCTTCCAAAAAACTACTAGTTTGCTGAAATCTTAGCAAACATTTTTTCACCAAATCTTGATGATACTTGGTGGTAATGATCAGTTCACTAATCCCACTTGGCTGCCCAATTTTTATTCTTCTAGGTTGAAGCATTCGTTTCCAGTAACAGTTTGAATTATTAGGTTTCACTCTGTTTTCTCCTACATAGATAGCTGTGTTTGGAATTCTAAATCAAACACGGTTTGTGCTAGCTCCTTGAAACTTGACCAAATGAAGTAGTTCTAAGTTCTATCTCTATGGTTTGTTTCCTCTTGAAGTACCCCATGCAGAGACTGGCGAAAAACACTTTCGTTTGAAAGGGGTTGCCAAGCTTCCAAAAAACTACTAGTTTGTTGAAATCTCAGCAAATATTTTTTCACCAAATCTTGATGACACTTGGTGGTAATGATCAGTTCACTAAGCCCACTTGGCTGCCCAATTTTCACTCTTCTAGGTTCAAGCGTTCGTTTCCAGTAACACTTTGAATTTTTAGGTTTCACTCTGTTTTCTGCTATATAAATAGATGTGTTTGAAACTCTAAATCAAACACGGTTTGTGCTAGCTCCGTGAAACTTGACAAAATGTAGTAGTTCTAAGTTCTGTCTCTATGGTTTGTTTCCTCTTGAAGTACCCCATGCAGAGACTTTCGAAGAACACTTTCGTTTGAAAGGGGTTGCCAAGCTTCCAAAAAACTACTCGTTTGCTGAAATCTCAGCAAACATTTTTTCACCAAATCTTGATGATACTTGATGGTAATGATCAGTTCACTAAGCCCACTTGGCAGCCCAATTTTCACTCTTCTAGGTTCAAGCGTTCGTTTCCAGTAACACTTTGAAATTTTAGGTTTCACTCTGTTTTCTGCTATATAGATAGATGTGTTTGAAACTCTAAATCAAACACGGTTTATGCTAGCTCCGTGAAACTTGACAAAATGAAGTAGTTCTAAGTTCTATCTCTATGGTTTGTTTCTTCTTGAAGTACCCCATGCAGAGACTGGCGAAGAACACTTTCGTTTGAAAGGGGTTGCCAAGCTTCCAAAAAACTACTAGTTTGCTGAAATCTCAGCAAACATTTTTTCACCAAATCTTGATGATACTTGGCGGTAATGATCAGTTCACTAAGCCCACTTGGCTGCCCAATTTTCACTCTTCTAGGTTCAAGCGATCGTTTCCAGTAACACTTTGAATTTTTAGGTTTCACTCTGTTTTCTGTTATATAGATAGATGTGTTTGAAACTCTAAATGAAACACGGTTTGTGCTAGCTCCTTGAAACTTGACAAAACGAAGTAGTTGTTAGTTCTATCTCTATGGTTTTTTTCCTCTTGAAGTACCCCATGCAGAGACTGGCGAAAAACACTTTTGTTTGAAAGGGGTTGCCAAGCTTTCAAAAAACTACTAGTTTGCTGAAATCTCAGCAAACATTTTTTCACCAAATCTTGATGATACTTGGTGGTAATTATCAGTTCACTAATCCCACTTGGCTGCCCAACTTTCACTCTTCTAGGTTCAAGCGTTCGTTTCCAGTAACAGTTTGAATTTTCAGGTTTCACTCTGTTTTCTGCTATATAGATAGATGTGTTTGAAACCCTAATCAAACACGGTTTGTGCTAGCTCCGTGAAACTTGACAAAATGAAGTAGTTCTAAGTTCTATCTCTATGGTTTGTTTCCTCTTGAAGTACCCCATGCAGAGACTGGCGAAGAACACTTTCGTTTGAAAGGGGTTGCCAAGCTTCCAAAAAACTACACGTTTGCTAAATCTCAGCAAACATTTTTTCACCAACTCTTGATGATACTTGGTGGTAATGATCAGTTCACTAAGCCCACTTTGCTGCCCAATTTTCACTCTTCTAGGTTCAAGCGTTCGTTTCCAGTAACAGTTTGAATTTTTAGGTTTCACCGTGTTTTCTGTTATATAGATAGATGTGTTTGAAACTCTAAATCAAACACGGTTTGTGCTAGCTCCTTGAAACTTGACCAAATGAAGTAGTTCTAAGTTCTATCTCTATAGTTTGTTTCCTCTTGAAGTACCCCATGCAGAGACTGGCGAAAAACACTTTCATTTGAAAGGGGTTGCCAAGCTTCCAAAAAACTACTAGTTTGCTGAAATCTCAGCAAACATTTTTTCACCAAATCTTGATGATACTTGGCGGTAATGATCAGTTCACTAAGCCCACTTGGCTGCCTATTTTTCACTCTTCTAGGTTCAAGCGTTCGTTTCCAGTAACACTTTGAATTTTTAGGTTTCACTCTGTTTTCTGCTATATAGATAGATGTGTTTGAAACTCTAAATGAAACACGGTTTGTGCTAGCTCCTTGAACCTTGACAAAATGAAGTAGTTGTTAGTTCTATCTCTATGGTTTTTTTCCTCTTGAAGTACCCCATGCAGAGACTGGCGAAAAACACTTTCGTTTGAAAGGGGTTGCCAAGCTTCCAAAAAACTACTAGTTTGCTGAAATCTCAGCAAACATTTTTTCACCAAACCTTGATGATACTTGGTGGTAATGATCAGTTCACTAATCCCACTTGGCTGCCCAACTTTCACTCTTCTAGGTTCAAGCGTTCGTTTCCAGTAACAGTTTGAATTTTCAGGTTTCACTCTGTTTTCTGCTATATAGATAGATGTGTTTGAAACCCTAATCAAACACGGTTTGTGCTAGCTCCGTGAAACTTGACAAAATGAAGTAGTTCTAAGTTCTATCTCTATGGTTTGTTTCCTCTTGAAGTACCCCATGCAGAGACTGGCGAAGAACACTTTCGTTTGAAAGGGGTTGCCAAGCTTCCAACAAACTACTCGTTTGCTAAATCTCAGCAAACATTTTTTCACCAAATCTTGATGATACTTGGTGGTAATGATCAGTTCACTAAGCCCACTTTGCTGCCCAATTTTCACTCTTCTAGGTTCAAGCGTTCGTTTCCAGTAACAGTTTGAATTTTTAGGTTTCACTCTGTTTTCTGTTATATAGATAGATGTGTTTGAAACTCTAAATCAAACACGGTTTGTGCTAGCTCCGTGAAACTTGACAAAATGAAGTAGTTCTAAGTTCTATCTCTATAGGTTGTTTCCTCTTGAAGTACCCCATGCAGAGACTGGCGAAAAACACTTTCGTTTGAAAGGGGTTGACAAGCTTCCAAAAAACTACTAGTTTGCTGAAATCTCAGCAAACATTTTTTCACCAAATCTTGATGATACTTGGTGGTAATGATCAGTGCACTAATCCCACTTGGTTGCCCAATTTTTATTCTTCTAGGTTGAAGCATTCGTTTCCAGTAACAGTTTGAATTTTTAGGTTTCACTCTGTTTTCTCCTACATAAATAGCTGTGTTTGGAATTCTAAATCAAACACGGTTTGTGCTAGCTCCTTGAAACTTGACCAAATGAAGTAGTTCTAAGTTCTATCTCTATAGTTTGTTTCCTCTTGAAGTACCCCATGCAGAGACTGGCGAAAAACACTTTCGTTTGAAAGTGGTTGCCAAGCTTCCAAAAAACTACTAGTTTGCTGAAATCTCAGCAAACATTTTTTCACCAAATCTTGATGATACTTGGTGGTAATGATCAGTTCACTAAGCCCACTTGGCTGCCCAATTTTCACTCTTCTAGGTTCAAGCGTTCGTTTCCAGTAACACTTTGAATTTTTAGGTTTCACTCTGTTTTCTGCTATATAGATAGATGTGTTTGAAACTCTAAATCAAACACGGTTTGTGCTAGCTCCTTGAAACTTGACAAAATGAAGTAGTTCTAAGTTCTATCTCTATGGTTTGTTTCCTCTTGAAGTACCCCATGCAGAGACTGGCGAAAAACACTTTCGTTTTAAAGGGGTTGCCAAGCTTCCAAAAAACTACTAGTTTGCTGAAATCTCAGCAAACATTTTTTCACCAAAACTTGATGATACTTGGTGGTAATGATCACTTCACTAAGCCCACTTGGCTGAACAATTTTTAATCTTCTAGGTTCAAGCGTTCGTTTCCAGTAACACTTTGAAATTTTAGGTTTCACTCTGTTTTCTGCTATATAGATAGATGTCTTTGAAACTCTAAATCAAACATGGATTGTGCTAGCTCCTTGAAACTTGACAAAATGAAGTAGTTGTTAGTTCTATCTCTATGGTTTTTTTTCCTCTTGAAGTACCCCATGCAGAGACTGGCGAAAAACTCTTTCGTTTGAAAGGGGTTGACAAGCTTCCAAAAAACTACCAGTTTGCTGAAATCTCAGCAAACATTTTTTCACCAAATCTTGATGATACTTGGTGGTAATGATCAGTTCACTAAGCCCACTTGGCTGCCCAAATTTTATTCTTCTAGGTTCAAGCGTTCGTTTCCAGTAACAGTTTGAATTTTTAGGTTTCACTCTGTTTTCTGCTATATAGATAGATGTGTTTGAAACTCTAAATCAAACACGGTTTGTGCTAGCTCCTTGAAACTTGACAAAATGAAGTAGTTCTAAGTTCTATCTCTATGGTTTGTTTCCTCTTGAAGTACCTCATGCAGAAACTGGCGAAAAACACTTTCGTTTGAAAGGGGTTGCCATGCTTCCAAAAAACTACTAGTTTGCTGAAATCACAGCAAACATTTTTTCACCAAATCTTGATGATACTTGGTGGTAATGATCAGTTCACTAATCCCACTTGGCTGCCCAACTTTCACTCTTCTAGGTTCAAGCGTTCGTTTCCAGTAACAGTTTGAATTTTTAGGTTTCACTCTGTTTTCTGCTATATAGATAGATGTGTTTGAAACTCTAAATCAAACACGGTTTGGGCTAGCTCCGTGAAACTTGACAAAATGAAGTAGTTCTAAGTTCTATCTCTATGGTTTGTTTCCTCTTGAAGTACCCCATGCAGAGACTGGCGAAGAACACTTTCGTTTGAAAGGGGTTGCCAAGCTTCCAAAAAACTACTAGTTTGCTGAAATCTCAGCAAACATTTTTTCACCAAATCTTGATGATACTTGGTGGTAATGATCAGTTCACTAATCCCACTTGGCTGCCCAACTTTCACTCTTCTAGGTTCAAGCGTTCGTTTCCAGTAACAGTTTGAATTTTTAGGTTTCACTCTGTTTTCTGCTATATAGATAGATGTGTTTGAAACTCTAAATCAAACACGGTTTGTGCTAGCTCCGTGAAACTTGACAAAATGAAGTAGTTCTAAGTTCTATCTCTATGGTTTGTTTCCTCTTGAAGTACCCCATGCAGAGACTGGCGAAGAACACTTTCGTTTGAAAGGGGTTGCCAAGCTTCCAAAAAACTACTCGTTTGCTGAAATCTCAGCAAACATTTTTTCACCAAATCTTGATGATACTTGGTGGTAATGATCAGTTCACTAAGCCCACTTGGCTGCCCAATTTTCACTCTTCTAGGTTCAAGCGTTCGTTTCCAGTAACACTTTGAAATTTTAGGTTTCACTCTGTTTTCTGCTATATAGATAGATGTGTTTGAAACTCTAAATCAAACACGGTTTGTGCAAGCTCCGTGAAACTTGACAAAATGAAGTAGTTCTAAGTTCTATCTCTATGGTTTGTTTCCTCTTGAAGTACCCCATGCAGAGACTGGCGAAGAACACTTTCGTTCGAAAAAGGTTGCCAAGCTTCCAAAAAACTTCTCGTTTGCTGAAATCTCAGCAAACATTTTTTCACCAAATCTTGATGATACTTGGTGGTAATGATGAGTTCACTAAGCCCACTTGGCTGCCCAATTTTCACTCTTCTAGGTTCAAGCGTTCGTTTCCAGTAACACTATGAATTTTTAGGTTTCACTCTGTTTTCTGCTTTTTAGATAGATGTGTTTGAAACTCTAAATCAAACACGGTTTGTGCTAGCTCCTTGAAACTTGACAAAATGAAGTAGTTGTTAGTTCTATCTCTATGGTTTTTTTCCTCTTGAAGTACCCCATGCAGAGACTGGCGAAAAACACTTTCGTTTGAAAGGGGTTGCCAAGCTTCCAAAAAACTACTAGTTTGCTGAAATCTCAGCAAACATTTTTTCACCAAATCTTGATGATACTTGGTGGTAATGATCAGTTCACTAATCCCACTTGGCTGCCCAAATTTTATTCTTCTAGGTTGAAGCTTTCGTTTCCATTGACTGTTTGAATTTTTAGGTTTCACTCTGTTTTCTGCTATATAGATAGATGTGTTTGAAACTTTAACTCAAACACGGTTTGTGCTAGCTCCTTGAAACTTGACCAAATGAAGTAGTTCTAAGTTCTATATATATGGTTTTTTCCTCTTGAAGTACCCCATGCAGAGACTGGCGAAAAACACTTCCGATTTAAAGGGGTTGCCAAGCTTCCAAAAAACTACTAGTTTGCTGAAATCTCAGCAAACATTTTTTCACCAAATCTTGATGATACTTGGTGGTAATGATCAGTTCACTAATCCCAATTGGCTGCCCAAATTTTATTCTTCTAGGTTGAAGCTTTCGTTTCCAGTAACAGTTTGAATTTTTAGGTTTCACTCTGTTTTCTCCTACATAGATAGCTGTGTTTGGAATTCTAAATCAAACACGGTTTGTGCTAGCTCCTTGAAACTTGAGCAAATGAAGTAGTTCTAAGTTCTATCTCTATGGTTTGTTTCCTCTTGAAGTACCCCATGCAGAGACTGGCAAAAAACACTTTCGTTTGAAAGGGGTTGCCAAGCTTCCAAAAAACTACTAGTTTGCTGAAATCTCAGCAAACATTTTTTCACCAAATCTTGATGATACTTGGTGGTAATGATCAGTTCACTAAGCCCACTTGGCTGCCCAACTTTCACTCTTCTAGGTTCAAGCGTTCGTTTCCAGTAACACTTTGAATTTTTAGGTTTCACTCTGTTTTCTGCTATATAAATAGATGTGTTTGAAACTCTAAATCAAACACGGTTTGTGCTAGCTCCGTGAAACTTGACAAAATGTAGTAGTTCTAAGTTCTGTCTCTATGGTTTGTTTCCTCTTGAAGTACCCCATGCAGAGACTGGCGAAGAACACTTTCGTTTGAAAGGGGTTGCCAAGCTTCCAAAAAACTACTCGTTTGCTGAAATCTCAGCAAACATTTTTTCACCAAATCTTGATGATACTTGATGGTAATGATCAGTTCACTAAGCCCACTTGGCTGCCCAATTTTCACTCTTCTAGGTTCAAGCGTTCGTTTCCAGTAACACTTTGAAATTTTAGGTTTCACTCTGTTGTCTGCTATATAGATAGATGTGTTTGAAACTCTAAATCAAACACGGTTTATGCTAGCTCCGTGAAACTTGACAAAATGAAGTAGTTCTAAGTTCTATCTCTATGGTTTGTTTCTTCTTGAAGTACCCCATGCAGAGACTGGCGAAGAACACTTTCGTTTGAAAGGGGTTGCCAAGCTTCCAAAAAACTACTCGTTTGCTGAAATCTCAGCAAACATTTTTTCACCAAATCTTGATGATACTTGGTGGTAATGATCAGTTCACTAAGCCCACTTGTCTGCCCAATTTTCACTCTTCTAGGTTCAAGCGATCGTTTCCTGTAACACTTTGAATTTTTAGGTTTCACTCTGTTTTCTGTTATATAGATAGATGTGTTTGAAACTCTAAATGAAACACGGTTTGTGCTAGCTCCTTGAAACTTGACAAAATGAAGTAGTTGTTAGTTCTATCTCTATGGTTTTTTTCCTCTTGAAGTACCCCATGCAGAGACTGGCGAAAAACACTTTTGTTTGAAAGGGGTTGCCAAGCTTTCAAAAAACTACTAGTTTGCTGAAATCTCAGCAAACATTTTTTCACCAAATCTTGATGATACTTGGTGGTAATTATCAGTTCACTAATCCCACTTGGCTGCCCAACTTTCACTCTTCTAGGTTCAAGCGTTCGTTTCCAGTAACAGTTTGAATTTTCAGGTTTCACTCTGTTTTCTGCTTTATAGATAGATGTGTTTGAAACCCTAATCAAACACGGTTTGTGCTAGCTCCGTGAAACTTGACAAAATGAAGTAGTTCTAAGTTCTATCTCTATGGTTTGTTTCCTCTTGAAGTACCCCATGCAGAGACTGGCGAAGAACACTTTCGTTTGAAAGGGGTTGCCAAGCTTCCAAAAAACTACTCGTTTGCTAAATCTCAGCAAACATTTTTTCACCAACTCTTGATGATACTTGGTGGTAATGATCAGTTCACTAAGCCCACTTTGCTGCCCAATTTTCACTCTTCTAGGTTCAAGCGTTCGTTTCCAGTAACAGTTTGAATTTTTAGGTTTCACCGTGTTTTCTGTTATATAGATAGATGTGTTTGAAACTCTAAATCAAACACGGTTTGTGCTAGCTCCGTGAAACTTGACAAAATGAAGTAGTTCTAAGTTCTATCTCTATAGTTTGTTTCCTCTTGAAGTACCCCATGCAGAGACTGGCGAAAAACACTTTCGTTTGAAAGGGGTTGACAAGCTTCCAAAAAACTACTAGTTTGCTGAAATCTCAGCAAACATTTTTTCACCAAATCTTGATGATACTTGGTGGTAATGATCAGTGCACTAATCCCACTTGGCTGCCCAATTTTTATTCTTCTAGGTTGAAGCATTCGTTTCCAGTAACAGTTTGAATTTTTAGGTTTCACTCTGTTTTCTCCTACATAGATAGCTGTGTTTGGAATTCTAAATCAAACACGGTTTGTGCTAGCTCCTTGAAACTTGACCAAATGAAGTAGTTCTAAGTTCTATCTCTATAGTTTGTTTCCTCTTGAAGTACCCCATGCAGAGACTGGCGAAAAACACTTTCATTTGAATGGGGTTGCCAAGCTTCCAAAAAACTGCTAGTTTGCTGAAATCTCAGCAAACATTTTTTCACCAAATCTTGATGATACTTGGCGGTAATGATCAGTTCACTAAGCCCACTTGGCTGCCTATTTTTCACTCTTCTAGGTTCAAGCGTTCGTTTCCAGTAACACTTTGAATTTTTACGTTTCACTCTGTTTTCTGCTATATAGATAGATGTGTTTGAAACTCTAAATGAAACACGGTTTGTGCTAGCTCCTTGAAACTTGACAAAATGAAGTAGTTGTTAGTTCTATCTCTATGGTTTTTTTCCTCTTGAAGTACCCCATGCAGAGACTGGCGAAAAACACTTTCGTTTGAAAGGGGTTGCCAAGCTTCCAAAAAACTACTAGTTTGCTGAAATCTCAGCAAACATTTTTTCACCAAATCTTGATGATACTTGGCGGTAATGATCAGTTCACTAAGCCCACTTGGCTGCCCAATTTTCACTCTTCTAGGTTCAAGCGTTCGTTTCCAGTAACACTTTGAATTTTTAGGTTTCACTCTGTTTTCTGCTATATAGATAGATGTGTTTGAAACTCTAAATGAAACACGGTTTGTGCTAGCTCCTTGAACCTTGACAAAATGAAGTAGTTGTTAGTTCTATCTCTATGGTTTTTTTCCTCTTGAAGTACCCCATGCAGAGACTGGCGAAAAACACTTTCGTTTGAAAGGGGTTGCCAAGCTTCCAAAAAACTACTAGTTTGCTGAAATCTCAGCAAACATTTTTTCACCAAACCTTGATGATACTTGGTGGTAATGATCAGTTCACTAATCCCACTTGGCTGCCCAACTTTCACTCTTCTAGGTTCAAGCGTTCGTTTCCAGTAACAGTTTGAATTTTCAGGTTTCACTCTGTTTTCTGCTATATAGATAGATGTGTTTGAAACCCTAATCAAACACGGTTTGTGCTAGCTCCGTGAAACTTGACAAAATGAAGTAGTTCTAAGTTCTATCTCTATGGTTTGTTTCCTCTTGAAGTACCCCATGCAGAGACTGGCGAAGAACACTTTCGTTTGAAAGGGGTTGCCAAGCTTCCAACAAACTACTCGTTTGCTAAATCTCAGCAAACATTTTTTCACCAAATCTTGATGATACTTGGTGGTAATGATCAGTTCACTAAGCCCACTTTGCTGCCCAATTTTCACTCTTCTAGGTTCAAGCGTTCGTTTCCAGTAACAGTTTGAATTTTTAGGTTTCACTCTGTTTTCTGTTATATAGATAGATGTGTTTGAAACTCTAAATCAAACACGGTTTGTGCTAGCTCCGTGAAACTTGACAAAATGAAGTAGTTCTAAGTTCTATCTCTATAGGTTGTTTCCTCTTGAAGTACCCCATGCAGAGACTGGCGAAAAACACTTTCGTTTGAAAGGGGTTGACAAGCTTCCAAAAAACTACTAGTTTGCTGAAATCTCAGCAAACATTTTTTCACCAAATCTTGATGATACTTGGTGGTAATGATCAGTGCACTAATCCCACTTGGCTGCCCAATTTTTATTCTTCTAGGTTGAAGCATTCGTTTCCAGTAACAGTTTGAATTTTTAGGTTTCACTCTGTTTTCTCCTACATAAATAGCTGTGTTTGGAATTCTAAATCAAACACGGTTTGTGCTAGCTCCTTGAAACTTGACCAAATGAAGTAGTTCTAAGTTCTATCTCTATAGTTTGTTTCCTCTTGAAGTACCCCATGCAGAGACTGGCGAAAAACACTTCCGTTTGAAAGGGGTTGCCAAGCTTCCAAAAAACTACTAGTTTGCTGAAATCTCAGCAAACATTTTTTCACCAAATCTTGATGATACTTGGTGGTAATGATCAGTTCACTAAGCCCACTTGGCTGCCCAATTTTCACTCTTCTAGGTTCAAGCGTTCGTTTCCAGTAACACTTTGAATTTTTAGGTTTCACTCTGTTTTCTGCTATATAGATAGATGTGTTTGAAACTCTAAATCAAACACGGTTTGTGCTAGCTCCGTGAAACTTGACAAAATGAAGTAGTTCTAAGTTCTATCTCTATGGTTTGTTTCCTCTTGAAGTACCCCATGCAGAGACTGGCGAAAAACACTTTCGTTTTAAAGGGGTTGCCAAGCTTCCAAAAAACTACTAGTTTGCTGAAATCTCAGCAAACATTTTTTCACCAAAACTTGATGATACTTGGTGGTAATGATCAGTTCACTAAGCCCACTTGGCTGAACAATTTTTAATCTTCTAGGTTCAAGCGTTCGTTTCCAGTAACACTTTGAAATTTTAGGTTTCACTCTGTTTTCTGCTATATAGATAGATGTCTTTGAAACTCTATATCAAACATGGATTGTGCTAGCTCCTTGAAACTTGACAAAATGAAGTAGTTGTTAGTTCTATCTCTATGGTTTTTTTTCCTCTTGAAGTACCCCATGCAGAGACTGGCGAAAAACTCTTTCGTTTGAAAGGGGTTGACAAGCTTCCAAAAAACTACCAGTTTGCTGAAATCTCAGCAAACATTTTTTCACCAAAACTTGATGATACTTGGTGGTAATGATCAGTTCACTAAGCCCACTTGGCTGCCCAAATTTTATTCTTCTAGGTTGAAGCTTTCGTTTCCAGTAACAGTTTGAATTTTTAGGTTTCACTCTGTTTTCTCCTACATAGATAGCTGTGTTTGGAATTCTAAATCAAACACGGTTTGTGCTAGCTCCATGAAACTTGACCAAATGAAGTAGTTCTAAGTTCTATCTCTATAGTTTGTTTCCTCTTGAAGTACCCCATGCAGAAACTGGCGAAGAACACTTTCGTTTGAAAGGGGTTGCCAAGCTTCCAAAAAACTACTAGTTTGCTGAAATCTCAGCAAATATTTTTTCACCAAATCTTGATGATACTTGGTGGTAATGATCAGTTCACTAAGCCCACTTGGCTGCCCAATTTTCACTCTTCTAGGTTCAAGCGTTCGTTTCCAGTAACACTTTGAATTTTTAGGTTTCACTCTGTTTTCTGCTATATAGATAGATGTGTTTGAAACTCTAAATCAAACACGGTTTGTGCTAGCTCCGTGAAACTTGACCAAATGAAGTAGTTCTAAGTTCTATCTCTATGGTTTGTTTCCTCTTGAAGTACCCCATGCAGAGACTGGCGAAGAACACTTTCGTTTGAAAGGGGTTGCCAAGCTTCCAAAAAACTACTCGTTTGCTGAAATCTCAGCAAACATTTTTTCACCAAATCTTGATGATACTTGGTGGTAATGATCAGTTCACTAAGCCCACTTGGCTGCCCAATTTTCACTCTTCTAGGTTCAAGCGTTCGTTTCCAGTAACACTTTGAAATTTTAGGTTTCACTCTGTTTTCTGCTATATAGATAGATGTGTTTGAAACTCTAAATCAAACACGGTTTGTGCTAGCTCCGTGAAACTTGACAAAATGAAGTAGTTCTAAGTTCTATCTCTATGGTTTGTTTCCTCTTGAAGTACCCCATGCAGAGACTGGCGAAGAACACTTTCGTTTGAAAGGGGTTGCCAAGCTTCCAAAAAACTACTCGTTTGCTGAAATCTCAGCAAACATTTTTTCACCAAATCTTGATGATACTTAGTGGTAATGATCAGTTCACTAAGCCCACTTGGCTGCCCAATTTTCACTCTTCTAGGTTCAAGCGATCGTTTCCAGTAACACTTTGAATTTTTAGGTTTCACTCTGTTTTCTGTTATATAGATAGATGTGTTTGAAACTCTAAATCAAACACGGTTTGTGCAAGCTCCTTGAAACTTGACAAAATGAAGTAGTTCTAAGTTCTATCTCTATGGTTTGTTACCTCTTGAAGTACCCTATGCAGAGACTGGAGAAAAACACTTTCGTTTGAAAGGGGTTGCCAAGCTTCCAAAAAACTACTAGTTTGCTGAAATCTCAGCAAACATTTTTTCACCAAATCTTGATGATACTTGGTGGTAATGATCAGTTCACTAATCCCACTTGGCTGCCCAACTTTCACTCTTCTAGGCTCAAGCGTTCGTTTCCAGTAACAGTTTGAATTTTTAGGTTTCACTCTGTTTTCTGTTATATAGATAGATGTGTTTGAAACTCTAAATCAAACACGGTTTGTGCTAGCTCCGTGAAACTTGACAAAATGAAGTAGTTCTAAGTTCTATCTCTATGGTTTGTTTCTTCTTGAAGTACCCCATGCAGAGACTGGCGAAGAACACTTTCGTTTGAAAGGGGTTGCCAAGCTTCCAAAAAACTACTAGTTTGCTGAAATCTCAGCAAACATTTTTTCACCAAGTCTTGATGATACTTGGTGGTAATGATCAGTTCACTAATCCCACTTGGCTGCCCAACTTTCACTCTTCTAGGTTCAAGCGTTCGTTTCCAGTAACAGTTTGAATTTTTAGGTTTCACTCTGTTTTCTGCTATATAGATAGATGTGTTTGAAACTCTAAATCAAACACGGTTTGTGCTAGCTCCGTGAAACTTGACAAAATGAAGTAGTTCTAAGTTCTATCTCTATGGTTTGTTTCCTCTTGAAGTACCCCATGCAGAGACTGGCGAAGAACACTTTCGTTTGAAAGGGGTTGCCAAGCTTCCAAAAAACTACTCGTTTGCTGAAATCTCAGCAAACATTTTTTAACCAAATCTTGATGATACTTGGTGGTAATGATCAGTTCACTAAGCCCACTTGGCTGCCCAATTTTCACTCTTCTAGGTTCAAGCGTTCGTTTCCAGTAACACTTTGAAATTTTAGGTTTCACTCTGTTTTCTGCTATATAGATAGATGTGTTTGAAACTCTAAATCAAACACGGTTTGTGCAAGCTCCGTGAAACTTGACAAAATGAAGTAGTTCTAAGTTCTATCTCTATGGTTTGTTTCCTCTTGAAGTACCCCATGCAGAGACTGGCGAAGAACACTTTCGTTCGAAAAAGGTTGCCAAGCTTCCAAAAAACTTCTCGTTTGCTGAAATCTCAGCAAACATTTTTTCACCAAATCTTGATGATACTTGGTGGTAATGATGAGTTCACTAAGCCCACTTGGCTGCCCAATTTTCACTCTTCTAGGTTCAAGCGTTCGTTTCCAGTAACACTATGAATTTTTAGGTTTCACTCTGTTTTCTGCTTTTTAGATAGATGTGTTTGAAACTCTAAATCAAACACGGTTTGTGCTAGCTCCTTGAAACTTGACAAAATGAAGTAGTTGTTAGTTCTATCTCTATGGTTTTTTTCCTCTTGAAGTACCCCATGCAGAGACTGGCGAAAAACACTTTCGTTTGAAAGGGGTTGCCAAGCTTCCAAAAAACTACTAGTTTGCTGAAATCTCAGCAAACATTTTTTCACCAAATCTTGATGATACTTGGTGGTAATGATCAGTTCACTAATCCCACTTGGCTGCCCAAATTTTATTCTTCTAGGTTGAAGCTTTCGTTTCCATTGACTGTTTGAATTTTTAGGTTTCACTCTGTTTTCTGCTATATAGATAGATGTGTTTGAAACTCTAACTCAAACACGGTTTGTGCTAGCTCCTTGAAACTTGACCAAATGAAGTAGTTCTAAGTTCTATATCTATGGTTTTTTCCTCTTGAAGTACCCCATGCAGAGACTGGCGAAAAACACTTCCGATTTAAAGGGGTTGCCAAGCTTCCAAAAAACTACTAGTTTGCTGAAATCTCAGCAAACATTTTTTCACCAAATCTTGATGATACTTGGTGGTAATGATCAGTTCACTAATCCCAATTGGCTGCCCAAATTTTATTCTTCTAGGTTGAAGCTTTCGTTTCCAGTAACAGTTTGAATTTTTAGGTTTCACTCTGTTTTCTCCTACATAGATAGCTGTGTTTGGAATTCTAAATCAAACACGGTTTGTGCTAGCTCCTTGAAACTTGAGCAAATGAAGTAGTTCTAAGTTCTATCTCTATGGTTTGTTTCCTCTTGAAGTACCCCATGCAGAGACTGGCAAAAAACACTTTCGTTTGAAAGGGGTTGCCAAGCTTCCAAAAAACTACTAGTTTGCTGAAATCTCAGCAAACATTTTTTCACCAAATCTTGATGATACTTGGTGGTAATGATCAGTTCACTAATCCCACTTGGCTGCCCAACTTTCACTCTTCTAGGTTCAAGCGTTCGTTTCCAGTAACAGTTTGAATTTTTAGGTTACACTCTGTTTTCTGCTATATAGATAGATGTGTTTGAAACTCTAAATCAAACACGGTTTGTGCTAGCTCCGTGAAACTTGACAAAATGAAGTAGTTCTAAGTTCTGTCTCTATGGTTTGTTTCCTCTTGAAGTACCGCATGCAGAGACTGGCGAAGAACACTTTCGTTTGAAAGGGGTTGCCAAGCTTTAAAAAAACTACTCGTTTGCTGAAATCTCAGCAAACATTTTTTCACCAAATCTTGATGATACTTGGTGGTAATGATCAGTTCACTAAGCCCACTTGGCTGCCCAATTTTCACACTTCTAGGTTCAAGCGTTCGTTTCCAGTAACACTTTGAAATTTTAGGTTTCACTCTGTTTTCTGCTATATAGATAGATGTGTTTGAAACTCTAAATCAAACACGGTTTGTGCTAGCTCCGTGAAACTTGAAAAAATGAAGTAGTTCTAAGTTCTATCTCTATGGTTTGTTTCCTCTTGAAGTACCCCATGCAGAGACTGGCGAAGAACACTTTCGTTTGAAAGGGGTTGCCAAGCTTCCAAAAAACTACTCGTTTGCTGAAATCTCAGCAAACATTTTTTCACCAAAACTTGATGATACTTGGTGGTAATGATCAGTTCACTAAGCCGACTTGGCTGCCCAATTTTCACTCTTCTAGGTTCAAGCGATCGTTTCCAGTAACACTTTGAATTTTTAGGTTTCACTCTGTTTTCTGTTATATAGATAGATGTGTTTGAAACTCTAAATCAAACACGATTTGTGCAAGCTCCTTGAAACTTGACAAAATGAAGTAGTTCTAAGTTCTATCTCTATGGTTTGTTTCCTCTTGAAGTACCCTATGCAGAGACTGGCGAAAAACACTTTCGTTTGAAAGGGGTTGCCAAGCTTCCAAAAAACTACTAGTTTGCTGAAATCTCAGCAAACATTTTTTCACCAAATCTTGATGATACTTGGTGGTAATGATCAGTTCACTAATCCCACATGGCTGCCCAGCTTTCACTCTTCTAGGTTCAAGCGTTCGTTTCCAGTAACAGTTTGAATTTTTAGGTTTCACTCTGTTTTCTGTTATATAGATAGATGTGTTTGAAACTCTAAATCAAACACGGTTTGTGCTAGCTCCGTGAAACTTGACAAAATGAAGTAGTTCTAAGTTCTATCTCTATGGTTTGTTTCTTCTTGAAGTACCCCATGCAGAGACTGGCGAAGAACACTTTCGTTTGAAAGGGGTTGCCAAGCTTCCAAAAAACTACTAGTTTGCTGAAATCTCAGCAAACATTTTTTCACCAAATCTTGATGATACTTGGTGGTAATGATCAGTTCACTAATCCCACTTGGCTGCCCAACTTTCACTCTTCTAGGTTCAAGCGTTCGTTTCCAGTAACAGTTTGAATTTTTAGGTTTCACTCTGTTTTCTGCTATATAGATAGATGTGTTTGAAACTCTAAATCAAACACGGTTTGTGCTAGCTCCGTGAAACTTGACAAAATGAAGTAGTTCTAAGTTCTATCTCTATGGTTTGTTTCTTCTTGAAGTACCCCATGCAGAGACTGGCGAAGAACACTTTCGTTTGAAAGGGGTTGCCAAGCGTCCAAAAAACTACTAGTTTGCTGAAATCTCAGCAAACATTTTTTCACCAAATCTTGATGATACTTGGTGGTAATGTTCAGTTCACTAAGCCCACTTGGCTGCCCAATTTTCACTCTTCTAGGTTCAAGCGTTCGTTTCCAGTAACACTTTGAATTTTTAGGTTTCACTCTGTTTTCTGCTATATAGATAGATGTGTTTGAAACTCTAAATCAAACACGGTTTGTGCTAGCTCCGTGAAACTTGACAAAATGAAGTAGTTCTAAGTTCTGTCTCTATGGTTTGTTTCTTCTTGAAGTACCCCATGCAGAGACTGGCGAAGAGCACTTTCGTTTGAAAGGGGTTGCCAAGCTTCCCAAAAACTACTAGTTTGCTGAAATCTCAGCAAACATTTTTTCACCAAAACTTGATGATACTTCGTGGTAATGATCAGTTCACTAAGCCCACTTGGCTGCCCAATTTTTACTCTTCTAGGTTCAAGCGTTCATTTCCAGTAACACTTTGAAATATTAGGTTTCACTCTGTTTTCTGCTATATAGATAGATGTCTTTGAAACTCTAAATCAAACACGGTTTGTGCTAGCTCCTTGAAACTTGACAAAATGAAGTAGTTGTAAGTTCTATCTCTATGGTTCGTTTCCTCTTGAAGTACCCCATGCAGAGACTGGCGAAAAACACTTTCGTTTGAAAGGGGTTGCCAAGCTTCCAAAAAACTACTAGTTTGCTGAAATCATAGCAAACATTTTTTCACCAAATCTTGATGATACTTGGTGGTAATGATCAGTTCACTAATCCCACTTGGCTGCCCAATTTTTATTCTTCTAGGTTGAAGCATTCGTTTCCAGTAACAGTTTGAATTATTAGGTTTCACTCTGTTTTCTCCTACATAGATAGCTGTGTTTGGAATTCTAAATCAAACACGGTTTGTGCTAGCTCCTTGAAACTTGACCAAATGAAGTAGTTCTAAGTTCTATCTCTATGGTTTGTTTCCTCTTGAAGTACCCCATGCAGAGACTGGCGAAGAACACTTTCGTTTGAAAGGGGTTGCCAAGCTTCCAAAAAACTACTCGTTTGCTGAAATCTCAGCAAACATTTTTTCACCAAAACTTGATGATACTTGGTGGTAATGATCAGTTCACTAAGCCGACTTGGCTGCCCAATTTTCACTCTTCTAGGTTCAAGCGATCGTTTCCAGTAACACTTTGAATTTTTAGGTTTCACTCTGTTTTCTGTTATATAGATAGATGTGTTTGAAACTCTAAATCAAACACGATTTGTGCAAGCTCCTTGAAACTTGACAAAATGAAGTAGTTCTAAGTTCTATCTCTATGGTTTGTTTCCTCTTGAAGTACCCTATGCAGAGACTGGCGAAAAACACTTTCGTTTGAAAGGGGTTGCCAAGCTTCCAAAAAACTACTAGTTTGCTGAAATCTCAGCAAACATTTTTTCACCAAATCTTGATGATACTTGGTGGTAATGATCAGTTCACTAATCCCACATGGCTGCCCAGCTTTCACTCTTCTAGGTTCAAGCGTTCGTTTCCAGTAACAGTTTGAATTTTTAGGTTTCACTCTGTTTTCTGTTATATAGATAGATGTGTTTGAAACTCTAAATCAAACACGGTTTGTGCTAGCTCCGTGAAACTTGACAAAATGAAGTAGTTCTAAGTTCTATCTCTATGGTTTGTTTCTTCTTGAAGTACCCCATGCAGAGACTGGCGAAGAACACTTTCGTTTGAAAGGGGTTGCCAAGCTTCCAAAAAACTACTAGTTTGCTGAAATCTCAGCAAACATTTTTTCACCAAATCTTGATGATACTTGGTGGTAATGATCAGTTCACTAATCCCACTTGGCTGCCCAACTTTCACTCTTCTAGGTTCAAGCGTTCGTTTCCAGTAACAGTTTGAATTTTTAGGTTTCACTCTGTTTTCTGCTATATAGATAGATGTGTTTGAAACTCTAAATCAAACACGGTTTGTGCTAGCTCCGTGAAACTTGACAAAATGAAGTAGTTCTAAGTTCTATCTCTATGGTTTGTTTCTTCTTGAAGTACCCCATGCAGAGACTGGCGAAGAACACTTTCGTTTGAAAGGGGTTGCCAAGCGTCCAAAAAACTACTAGTTTGCTGAAATCTCAGCAAACATTTTTTCACCAAATCTTGATGATACTTGGTGGTAATGTTCAGTTCACTAAGCCCACTTGGCTGCCCAATTTTCACTCTTCTAGGTTCAAGCGTTCGTTTCCAGTAACACTTTGAATTTTTAGGTTTCACTCTGTTTTCTGCTATATAGATAGATGTGTTTGAAACTCTAAATCAAACACGGTTTGTGCTAGCTCCGTGAAACTTGACAAAATGAAGTAGTTCTAAGTTCTGTCTCTATGGTTTGTTTCTTCTTGAAGTACCCCATGCAGAGACTGGCGAAGAGCACTTTCGTTTGAAAGGGGTTGCCAAGCTTCCCAAAAACTACTAGTTTGCTGAAATCTCAGCAAACATTTTTTCACCAAAACTTGATGATACTTCGTGGTAATGATCAGTTCACTAAGCCCACTTGGCTGCCCAATTTTTACTCTTCTAGGTTCAAGCGTTCATTTCCAGTAACACTTTGAAATATTAGGTTTCACTCTGTTTTCTGCTATATAGATAGATGTCTTTGAAACTCTAAATCAAACACGGTTTGTGGTAGCTCCTTGAAACTTGACAAAATGAAGTAGTTGTAAGTTCTATCTCTATGGTTCGTTTCCTCTTGAAGTACCCCATGCAGAGACTGGCGAAAAACACTTTCGTTTGAAAGGGGTTGCCAAGCTTCCAAAAAACTACTAGTTTGCTGAAATCATAGCAAACATTTTTTCACCAAATCTTGATGATACTTGGTGGTAATGATCAGTTCACTAATCCCACTTGGCTGCCCAATTTTTATTCTTCTAGGTTGAAGCATTCGTTTCCAGTAACAGTTTGAATTATTAGGTTTCACTCTGTTTTCTCCTACATAGATAGCTGTGTTTGGAATTCTAAATCAAACACGGTTTGTGCTAGCTCCTTGAAACTTGACCAAATGAAGTAGTTCTAAGTTCTATCTCTATGGTTTGTTTCCTCTTGAAGTACCCCATGCAGAGACTGGCGAAAAACACTTTCGTTTGAAAGGGGTTGCCAAGCTTCCAAAAAACTACTAGTTTGCTGAAAACTCAGCAAATATTTTTTCACCAAATCTTGATGATACTTGGTGGTAATGATCAGTTCACTAAGCCCACTTGGCTGCCCAATTTTCACTCTTCTGGGTTCAAGCGTTCGTTTCCAGTAACACTTTGAAATTTTAGGTTTCACTCTGTTTTCTGCTATATAAATAGATGTGTTTGAAACTCTAAATGAAACACGGTTTGTGCTAGCTCCTTGAAACTTGACAAAAGGAAGTAGTTCTAAGTTCTATCTCTATGGTTTGTTTCCTCTTGAAGTACCCCATGCAGAGACTGGCGAAAAACACTTTCGTTATAAAGGGGTTGCCAACCTTCCAAAAAACTACTAGTTTGCAGAAATCTCAGCAAACATTTTTTCACCAAATCTTGATGATACTTGGTGGTAATGATCAGTTCACTAATCCCACTTGGCTGCCCAACTTTCACTCTTCTAGGTTCAAGCGTTCGTTTCCAGTAACAGTTTGAATTTTCAGGTTTCACTCTGTTTTCTGCTATATAGATAGATGTGTTTGAAACCCTAATCAAACACGGTTTGTGCTAGCTCCGTGAAACTTGACAAAATGAAGTAGTTCTAAGTTCTATCTCTATGGTTTGTTTGCTCTTGAAGTACCCCATGCAGAGACTGGCGAAGAACAGTTTCGTTTGAAAGGGGTTGCCAAGCTTCCAAAAAACTACTCGTTTGCTGAAATCTCAGCAAACATTTTTTTCACCAAATCTTGATGATACTTGGTGGTAATGATCAGTTCACTAAGCCCACTTGGCTGCCCAATTTTCACTCTTCTAGGTTCAAGCGTTCGTTTCCAGTAACACTTTGAATTTTTAGGTTTCACTCTGTTTTCTGCTATATACATAGATGTCTTTGAAACTCTAAATCAAACACGGTTTGTGCTAGCTCCTTGAAACTTGACCAAATGAAGTAGTTGTTAGTTCTATCTCTATGGTTTTTTTCCTCTTGAAGTACCCCATGCAGAGACTGGCGAAAAACACTTTCGTTTGAAAGGGGTTGCCTAGCTTCCAAAAAACTACTAGTTTGCTGAAATCTCAGCAAACATTTTTTCACCAAATCTTGATGATACTTGGTGGTAATGATCAGTTCACTAATCCCACTTGGCTGCCCAATTTTTATTCTTCTAGGTTGAAGCCTTCGTTTCCAGTAACAGTTTTAATTTTTAGGTTTCACTCTGTTTTCTGCTATATAGATAGATGTGTTTGAAACTCTAAATCAAACACGGTTTGTGCTAGCTCCTTGAAACTTGACCAAATGAAGTAGTTCTAAGTTCTATCTCTATGGTTTGTTTCCTCTTGAAGTACCCCATGCAGAGACTGGCGCAAAACTCTTTCGTTTTAAAGGGGTTGCCAACCTTCCAAAAAACTACTAGTTTGCAGAAATCTCAGCAAACATTTTTTCACCAAAACTTGATGATACTTGGTGGTAATGATCAGTTCACTAAGCCCACTAGGCTGCCCAATTTTTACTCTTCTAGGTTCAAGCGTTCGTTTCCAGTAACACTTTGAAATTTTAGGTTTCACTTTGTTTTCTGCTATATAGATAGATGTCTTTGAAACTCTAAATCAAACACGGTTTGTGCTAGCTTTTTGAAACTTGACCAAATGAAGTAGTTCTAAGTTCTATCTCTATGGTTTGTTTCCTCTTGAAGTACCCCATCAGAGACTGGCGAAAAACACTTTCGTTTGAAAGGGGTTGCAATCTTCCAAAAAACTACTAGTTTGCTGAAATCTCAGCAAACATTTTTTCACCAAATCTTGATGATACTTGGTGGTAATGTTCAGTTCACTAATCCCACTTGGCTGCCCAATTTTTATTCTTCTAGGTTGAAGCATTCGTTTCCAGTAACAGTTTGTATTTTTAGGTTTCACTCTGTTTTCTCCTACATAGATAGCTGTGTTTGGAATTCTAAATCAAACACGGTTTGTGCTAGCTCTTTGAAACTTGACCAAATGAAGTAGTTCTAAGTTCTATCTCTATGGTTTGTTTCCTCTTGAAGCACCCCATGCAGAGACTGGCGAAAAACACTTTCGTTTGAAAGGGGTTGCCAAGCTTCCAAAAACTACTAGTTTGCTGAAATCTCAGCAAACATTTTTTCACCAAATCTTGATGATACTTGGTGGTAATGATCAGTTCACTAATCCCAATTGGCTGCCCAACTTTCACTCTTCTAGGTTCAAGCGTTCGTTTCCAGTAACACTTTGAATTTTTAGGTTTCACTCTGTTTTCTCCTACATAGATAGCTGTGTTTGGAATTCTAAATCAAACACGGTTTGTGCTAGCTCCTTGAAACTTGACCAAATGAAGTAGTTCTAAGTTCTATCTCTATGGTTTGTTTCCTCTTGAAGCACCCCATGCAGAGACTGGCGAAAATCACTTTCGTTTGAAAGGGGTTGCGAAGCTTCCAAAAAACTACTAGTTTGCTGAAATCTCAGCAATATTTTTTCACCAAATCTTGATGATACTTGGTGGTAATGATCAGTTCACTAATCCCAATTGGCTGCCCAACTTTCACTCTTCTAGGTTCAAGCGTTCGTTTCCAGTAACACTTTGAATTTTTAGGTTTTACTCTGTTTTCTGCTATATAGATAGATGTCTTTGAAACTCTAAATCAAACACGGTTTGTGCTAGCTTTTTGAAACTTGACCAAATGAAGTAGTTCTAAGTTCTATCTCTATGGTTTGTTTCCTCTTGAAGTACCCCATGCAGAGACTGGCGAAAAACACTTTCGTTTGAAAGGGGTTGCAAGCTTCCAAAAAACTACTAGTTTGCTGAAATCTCAGCAAACATTTTTTCACCAAATCTTGATGATACTTGGTGGTAATGATCAGTCATCTATCCCACTTGGCTGTCCAATTTTTATTCTTCTAGGTTGAAGCATTCGTTTCCAGTAACAGTTTGTATTTTTAGGTTTCACTCTGTTTTCTCCTACATAGATAGCTGTGTTTGGAATTCTAAATCAAACACGGTTTGTGCTAGCTCCTTGAAACTTGACCAAATGAAGTAGTTCTAAGTTCTATCTCTATGGTTTGTTTCCTCTTGAAGTACCCCATGCAGAGACTGGCGCAAAACACTTTCGTTTTAAAGGGGTTGCCAAGCTTCCAAAAAACTACTAGTTTGCTGAAATCTCAGCAAACATTTTTTCACCAAAAGTTGATGATACTTGGTGGTAATGATCAGTTCACTAAGCCCACTTGGCTGCCCAATTTTTACTCTTCTAGGTTCAAGCGTTCGTTTCCAGTAACACTTTGAAATTTTAGGTTTCACTCTGTTATCTGCTATATAGATAGATGTCTTTGAAACTCTAAATCAAACACGGTTTGTGCTAGCTTTTTGAAACTTGACCAAATGAAGTAGTTCTAAGTTCTATCTCTATGGTTTGTTTCCTCTTGAAGTACCCCATGCAGAGACTGGCGAAAAACACTTCTGTTTGAAAGGGGTTGCAAGCTTCCAAAAAACTACTAGTTTGCTGAAATCTCAGAAAACATTTTTTCACCAAATCTTGATGATACTTGGTGGTAATGATCAGTTCACTAATCCCACTTGGCTGCCCAATTTTTATTCTTCTAGGTTGAAGCATTCGTTTCGAGTAACAGTTTGTAGTTTTAGGTTTCACTCTGATTTCTCCTACATAGATAGCTGTGTTTGGAATTCTAAATCAAACCCGGTTTGTGCTAGCTCCTTGAAACTTGACCAAATGAAGTAGTTCTAAGTTCTATCTCTATGGTTTGTTTCCTCTTGAAGCACCCCATGCAGAGACTGGCGAAAAACACTTTCGTTTGAAAGGGGTTTCCAAGCTTCCAAAAAACTACTAGTTTGCTGAAATCTCAGCAAACATTTTTTCACCAAATCTTGATGATACTTGGTGGTAATGATCAGTTCACTATTCCCAATTGGCTGCCCAACTTTCACTCTTCTAGGTTCAAGCGTTCGTTTCCAGTAACACTTTGAATTTTTAGGTTTCACTCTGTTTTCTCCTACATAGATAGCTGTGTTTGGAATTCTAAATCAAGCACGGTTTGTGCTAGCTCTTTGAAACTTGACCAAATGAAGTAGTTCTAAGTTCTATCTCTATGGTTTGTTTCCTCTTGAAGCACCCCATGCAGGGACTGGCGAAAAACACTTTCGTTTGAAAGGGGTTGCCAAGCTTCCAAAAAACTAGTAGTTTGCTGAAATCTCAGCAAACATTTTTTCACCAAATCCTGATGATACTTGGTGGTAATGATCAGTTCACTAATCCCAATTGGCTGCCCAATTTTTATTCTTCTAGGTTGAAGCATTCGTTTCCAGTAACAGTTTGAATTTTTAGGTTTCACTCTGTTTTCTCCTGCATAGATAGCTGTGTTGGAATTCTAAATCAAACACGGTTTGTGCTAGCTCCGTGATACTTGACAAAATGAAGTAGTTCTAAGTTCTATCTCTATGGTTTGTTTCCTCTTGAAGTACCCCATGCAGAGACTGGCGAAGAACACTTTCGTTTGAAAGGGGTTGCCAAGCTTCCAAAAAACTACTAGTTTGCTGAAATCTCAGCAAACATTTTTTTCACCAAATCTTGATGATACTTGGTGGTAATGATCAGTTCACTAAGCCCACTTGGCTGCCCAATTTTTATTCTTCTAGGTTGAAGAATTCGTTTCCAGTAACAGTTTGAATTTTTAGGTTTCACTCTGTTTTCTCCTGCATAGATAGCTGTGTTTGGAATTCTAAATCAAACACGGTTTGTGCTAGCTCCTTGAACCTTGACCAAATGAAGTAGTTCTATGTTCTATCACTATGGTTTGTTTCCTCTTGAAGTACCCCATGCAGAGACTGGCGAAAAACACTTTCGTTTGAAAGGGGTTGCCAAGCTTCCAAGAAACTACTAGTTTGCTGAAATCTCAGCAAACATTTTTTCACCAAATCTTGATGATACTTGGTGGTAATGATCAGTTCACTAATCCCACTTGGCTGCCCAATTTTTATTCTTCTAGGTTGAAGCGTTCGTTTCCAGTAACAGTTTAATTTTTAGGTTTCACTCTGTTTTCTGCTATATAGATAGATGTGTTTGAAACTCTAAATCAAACACGGTTTGTGCTAGCTCCTTGAAACTTGACCAAATGAAGTAGTTCTAAGTTCTATCTCTATGGTTTGTTTCCTCTTGAAGTACCCCATGCAGAGACTGGCGCAAAACACTTTCGTTATAAAGGGGTTGCCAAGCTTCCAAAAAACTACCAGTTTGCTGAAATCTCAGCAAACATTTTTTCACCAAAACTTGATGATACTTGGTGGTAATGATCAGTTCACTAAGCCCACTTGGCTGCCCAATTTTTACTCTTCTAGGTTCAAGCGTTCGTTTCCAGTAACACTTTGAAATTTTAGGTTTCACTCTGTTTTCTGCTATATAGATAGATGTCTTTGAAACTCTAAATCAAACACGGTTTGTGCTAGCTTTTTGAAACTTGAACAAATGAAGTAGTTCTAATTTCTATCTCTATGGTTTGTTTCCTCTTGAAGTACCCCATGCAGAGACTGGCGAAAAACACTTTCGTTTGAAAGGGGTTGCCAAGCTTCCAAAAAACTACTAGTTTGCTGAATTCTCAGCAAACATTTTTTCACCAAATCTTGATGAAACTTGGTGGTAATGATCAGTTCACTAGTCCCACTTGGCTGCCCAAATTTTACTCTTCTAGGTTCAAGCGTTCGTTTCCAGTAACACTTTGAATTTTTAGGTTTCACTCTGTTTTCTCCTACATAGATAGCTGTGTTTGGAATTCTAAATCAAACACGGTTTGTGCTAGCTCCTTGAAACTTGACCAAATGAAGTAGTTCTAAGTTCTATCTCTATGGTTTGTTTCCTCTTGAAGCACCCCATGCAGAGACTGGCGAAAATCACTTTCGTTTGAAAGGGGTTGCCAAGCTTCCAAAAAACTACTAGTTTGCTGAAATCTCAGCAAACATTTTTTCACCAAATCTTGATGATACTTGGTGGTAATGATCAGTTCACTAATCCCAATTGGCTGCCCAACTTTCACTCTTCTAGGTTCAAGCGTTCGTTTCCAGTAACACTTTGAATTTTTAGGTTTTACTCTGTTTTCTGCTATATAGATAGATGTCTTTGAAACTCTAAATCAAACACGGTTTGTGCTAGCTTTTTGAAACTGGACCAAATGAAGTAGTTCTAAGTTCTATCTCTATGGTTTGTTTCCTCTTGAAGTACCCCATGCAGAGACTGGCGAAAAACACTTTCGTTTGAAAGGGGTTGCAAGCTTCCAAAAAACTACTAGTTTGCTGAAATCTCAGCAAACATTTTTTCACCAAATCTTGATGATACTTGGTGGTAATGATCAGTTCATCTATCCCACTTGGCTGTCCAATTTTTATTCTTCTAGGTTGAAGCATTCGTTTCCAGTAACAGTTTGTATTTTTAGGTTTCACTCTGTTTTCTCCTACATAGATAGCTGTGTTTGGAATTCTAAATCAAACACGGTTTGTGCTAGCTCCTTGAAACTTGACCAAATGAAGTAGTTCTAAGTTCTATCTCTATGGTTTGTTTCCTCTTGAAGCACCCCATGCAGAGACTGGCGAAAAACACTTTCGTTTGAAAGGGGTTGCCAAGCTTCCAAAAAACTACTAGTTTGCTGAAATCTCAGCAAACATTTTTTCACCAAATCTTGATGATACTTGGTGGTAATGATGAGTTCACTAAGCCCACTTGGCTGCCCAATTTTCACTCTTCTAGGTTCAAGCGTTCGTTTCCAATAACACTTTGAATTTTTAGGTTTCACTCTGTTTTCTGCTTTATAGATAGATGTGTTTGAAACTCTAAATCAAACACGGTTTGTGCTAGCTCCTTGAAACTTGACCAAATGAAGTAGTTCTAAGTTCTATCTCTATGGTTTGTTTCCTCTTGAAGTACCCCATGCAGAGACTGGCGAAAAACACTTTCGTTTTAAAGGGGTTGCCAAGCTTCCAAAAAACTACTAGTTTGCGAAATCTCAGCAAACATTTTTTCACCAAAACTTGATGATACTTAGTGGTAATGATCAGTTCACTAAGCCCACTTGGCAGCCCAATTTTTACTCTTCTAGGTTCAAGCGTTCGTTTCCAGTAACACTTTGAAATTTTAGGTTTCACTCTGTTTTCTGCTATATAGATAGATGTCTTTGAAACTCTAAATCCAACACGGTTTGGGCTAGCTCCTTGAAACTTGACAAAATGAAGTAGTTGTTAGTTCTATCTCTATGGTTTTTATCCTCTTGAGGTACCCCATGCAGAGACTGGCGAAAAACACTTTCGTTTTAAAGGGGTTGCCAAGCTTCCAAAAAACTACTAGTTTGCTGAAATCTCAGCAAACATTTTTTCACCAAATCTTGATGATACTTGGTGGTAATGGTCAGTTCACTAATCCCACTTGGCTGCCCAAATTTTATTCTTCTAGGTTGAAGCTTTCGTTTCCAGTAACAGTTTGAATTTTTAGGTTTCACTCTGTTTTCTCCTACATAGATAGCTGTGTTTGGAATTCTAAATCAAACACGGTTTGTGCTAGCACCTTGAAACTTGACCAAATGAAGTAGTTCTAAGTTCTATCTCTATGGTTTGTTTCTTCTTGAAGTACCCCATGCAGAGACTGGCGAAAAACACTTTTGTTTGAAAGGGGTTGCCAAGCTTCCAAAAAACTACTAGTTTGCTGAAATCTCAGCAAACATTTTTTCACCAAATCTTGATGATACTTGGTGGTAATGATGAGTTCACTAAGCCCACTTGGCTGCCCAATTTTAACTCTTCTAGGTTCAAGCGTTCGTTTCCAATAACACTTTGAATTTTTAGGTTTCACTCTGTTTTCTGCTTTATAGATAGATGTGTTTGAAACTCTAAATCAAACACGGTTTGTGCTAGCTCCTTGAAAATTGACCATATGAAGTAGTTCTAAGTTCTATCTCTATGGTTTGTTTCCTCTTGAAGTACGACATGCAGAAACTGGCGAAAAACACTTTCGTTTGAAAGGGGTTGCCAAGCTTCCAAAAAACTACTAGTTTGCTGAAATCTCAGCAAACATTTTTTCACCAAATCTTGATGATACTTGGTGGTAATGATCAGTTCACTAATCCCACTTGGCTGCCCAAATTTTATTCTTCTAGGTTGAAGCTTTCGTTTCCAGTGACTTTTTGAATTTTTAGGTTTCACTCTGTTTTCTGCTATATAGATAGATGTGTTTGAAACTCTAAATCAAACACGGTTTGTGCTAGCTCCTTTTAAATTGACCAAATGAAGTAGTTCTCAGTTCTATCTCTATGGTTTGTTTCCTCTTGAAGTACCCCATGCAGAGACTGGCGAAAAACACTTCCGTTTGAAAGGGGTTGCCAAGCTTCCAAAAAACTACTAGTTTGCTGAAATCTCAGCAAATATTTTTTCACCAAATCTTGATGATACTTGGTGGTAATGGTCAGTTCACTAATCCCACTTGGCTGCCCAAATTTTATTCTTCTAAGTTGAAGCTTTCGTTTCCAGTAAGAGTTTGAATTTTTAGGTTTCACTCTGTTTTCTCCTACATAGATAGCTGTGTTTGGAATTCTAAATCAAACACGGTTTGTGCTAGCTCCTTGAAACTTGACCAAATGAAGTAGTTCTAAGTTCTATCTCTATGGTTTGTTTCCTCTTGAAGTACCCCATGCAGAGACTGGCGAAAAACACTTTCGTTTGAAAGGGGTTGCCAAGCTTCCAAAAAACTACTAGTTTGCTGAAATCTCAGCAAACATTTTTTCACCAAATCTTGATGATACTTGGTGGTAATGATCAGTTCACTAAGCCCACTTGGCTGCCCAATTTTCACTCTTCTAGGTTCAAGCGTTCGTTTCCAGTAACACTTTGAATTTTTAGGTTTCACTCTGTTTTCTGCTATATAGATAGATGTGTTTGAAACTCTAAATCAAACACGGTTTGTGCTAGCTCCTTGAAACTTGACCAAATGAAGTAGTTCTAAGTTCTATCTCTATGGTTTGTTTCCTCTTGAAGTACCCCATGCAGAGACTGGCGAAAAACACTTTCGTTTTAAAGGGGTTGCCAAGCTTCCAAAAAACTACTAGTTTGCTGAAATCTCAGCAAACATTTTTTCACCAAAACTTGATGATACTTGGTGGTAATGATCAGTTCACTAAGCCCACTTGGCTGCCCAATTTTTACTCTTCTAGGTTCAAGCGTTCGTTTCCAGTAACACTTTGAAATTTTAGGTTTCACTCTGTTTTCTGCTATATAGATAGATGTGTTTGAAACTCTAAATCAAACACGGTTTGTGCTAGCTCCTTGAAACTTGACAAAATGAAGTAGTTGTTAGTTCTATCTCTATGGTTTGTTTCCTCTTGAAGTACCCCATGCAGAGACTGGCGAAAAACACTTTCGTTTGAAAGGGGTTGCCAAGCTTCCAAAAAACTACTAGTTTGCTGAAATCTCAGCAAACATTTTTTCACCAAATCTTGATGATACTTGGTGGTAATGATCAGTTCACTAAGCCCACTTGGCTGCCCAATTTTTATTCTTCTAGGTTGAAGCATTCGTTTCCAGTAACAGTTTGAATTTTTACTTTTCACTCTGTTTTCCCCTACATAGATAGCTGTGTTTGGAATTCTAAATCAAACACGGTTTGTGCTAGCTCCTTGAAACTTGACCAAATGAAGTAGTTCTAAGTTCTATCTCTATGGTTTGTTTCCTCTTGAAGTACCCCATGCAGAGACTGGCGAAAAACACTTTCGTTTGAAAGGGGTTGCCAAGCTTCCAAAAAACTACTAGTTTGCTGAAATCTCAGCAAACATTTTTTCACCAAATCTTGATGATACTTGGTGGTAATGATCAGTTCACTAAGCCCACTTGGCTGAGCAATTTTCACTCTTCTAGGTTCAAGCGTTCGTTTCCAGTAACACTTTGAATTGTTAGGTTTCACTCTGTTTTCTGCTATATAGATAGATGTGTTTGAAACTCTAAATCAAACACGGTTTTTGCTAGCTCCTTGAAACTTGACAAAATGAAGTAGTTGTTAGTTCTATCTCTATGGATTTTTTCCTCTTGAATTACCCCATGCAGAGACTGGCGAAAAACACTTTCGTTTGAAAGCTGTTGCCAAGCTTCCAAAAAACTACTAGTTTGCTGAAATCTCAGCAAACATTTTTTCACCAAATCTTGATGATACTTGGTGGTAATGATCAGTTCACTAATCCCACTTGGCTCCCCAAATTTTATTCTTCTAGGTTGAAGCTTTCGTTTCCAGTAACAGTTTGAATTTTTAGGTTTCACTCTGTTTTCTCCTACATAGATAGCTGTGTTTGGAATTCTAAATCAAACACGGTTTGTGCTAGCTCCTTGAAAGTTGAGCAAATGCAGTAGTTTAAGTTCTATCTCTATGGTTTGTTTCCTCTTGATGTACCCCATGAAGAGACTGGCGAAAAACACTTTCGTTTGAAAGGGGTTGCCAAGCTTCCAGAAAACTACTAGTTTGCTGAAATCTCAGCAAACATTTTTTCACCAAATCTTGATGATACTTGGTGGTAATGATGAGTTCACTAAGCCCAATTGGCTGCCCAATTTTCACTCTTTTAGGTTCAAGCGTTCATTTCCAGTAACACTTTGAATTTTTAGGTTTCACTCTCTTTTCTGCTTTATAGATAGATGTGTTTGAAACTCTAAATCAAACACGGTTTGTGCTAGCTCCTTGAAACTTGACC
>NW_027516079.1:0-65985 GCF_048772815.1 Callospermophilus lateralis
TTAGCTGCCCAATTTTCACTCTTCTAGGATGAAGCGTTCGTTACTAGTAACAGTTTGAATTTTTAGGTTTCACTCTATATCCTCCAATACAGATAGATGTGTTTTTTAAGACTAAATCAAACACGGTTTGTGCTAGCTCCTATAAACTTGACAAAATAAAGTAGTTCTAAGTTCTGTCTTTGTGGTTTGTTTCCTCTTGAAATAGCCACAAGCAAAGACTGCGTAAAACACCTTTATTGGAAAGGTGTTCCAAGCTTCCAAAATACTACTGGTTTTCTGAATACTCGGCAAATTTTTTTTCATCCGACCTTGATGATCTCTGTGGTAATGATCAGTTCACTAAGTCCACTTAGCTGCCCAATTTTCACTCTTCTACGATGAAGCGTTCGTTACCAGTAACAGTTTGAATTTTTAGGTTTCACTCTATTTCCTCCTATACAGATAGATGTGTTTTTTAAGTCTAAATCAAACACGGTTTGTGCTAGCTCCTTGAAACTTGACAAAATAAAGTAGTTCTAAGTTCTGTCTTTGTGGTTTGTTTCCTCTAGAAATAGCCACAAGCAAACACTGCGTAAAACACCTTTATTGGAAAGGTGTTCCAAGCTTCCAAAATGCTACTGGTTTTCTGAATACTCGGCAAATTTTTTTTCATCCGACCTTGATGATCTCTGTGGTAATGATCAGTTCACTAAGTCCACTTAGCTGCCCAATTTTCACTCTTCTAGGATGAAGCGTTCGTTATCAGTAACAGTTTGAATTTTTAGGTTTCACTCTATATCCTCCTATACAGATAGATGTGTTTTTTAAGTCTAAATCAAACACGGTTTGTGCTAGCTCCTTGAAACTTGACAAAATAAAGTAGTTCTAAGTTCTGTCTTTGTGGTTTGTTTCCTCTTGAAATAGGCACAAGCAACAACTGCGTAAAACACATTCATTGGAAAGGTGTGCCAAGCTTCCAAAAAACTACTGGTTTTCGGAATACTCGGCAAATTTTTTTTCATCCGACCTTGATGATCTCTGTGGTAATGATCAGTTCACTAAGTCCACTTAGCTGCCCAACTTTCACTCTTCTAGGATGAAGCGTTCGTTACCAGTAAACAGTTTGAATTTTTAGGTTTCACTCTATTTCCTCCTATACAGATAGATGTGTTTTTTAAGTCTAAACCAAACACGGTTTGTGCTAGCTCCTTGAAACTTGACAAAATAAAGTAGTTCTAAGTTCTGTCTTTGTGGTTTGTTTCCTCTTGAAATAGCCACAAGCAAAGACTGCGTAAAACACCTTTATTGGAAAGGTGTTCCAAGCTTCCAAAATACTACTGGTTTTCTGAATACTCTGCAAATTTTTTTTCATCCGACCTTGATGATCTCTGTGGTAATGATCAGTTCACTAAGTCCACTTAGCTGCCCAATTTTCACTCTTCTAGGATGAAGCGTTTGTTACCAGTAACAGTTTGAATTTTTAGGTTTCACTCTATTTCTTCCTATACAAATAGATGTGTTTTTTAAGTCTAAATCAAACACGGTTTGTGCTAGCTCCTTGAAACTTGACTAAATAAAGTAGTTCTAAGATCTGTCTTTGTGGTTTGTTTCCTCTTGAAATAGCCACAAGCAAAGACTGCGTAAAACACCTTTATTGGAAAGGTGTTCCAAGCTACCAAAATACTACTGGTTTTCTGAATACTCGGCAAATTTTTTTTCATCCGACCTTGATGATCTCTGTGGTAATGATCAGTTCACTATGTCCACTTAGCTGCCCGATTTTCACTCTTCTACGATGAAGCGTTCGTTACCAGTAACAGTTTGAATTTTTAGGTTTCACTCTATTTCCTCCTATACAGAAAGATGTGTTTTTAAGTCTAAATCAAACACGGTTTGTGCTAGCTCCTTGAAACTTGACAAAATAAAGTAGTTCTAAGTTCTGTCTTTGTGGTTTGTTTCCTCTTGAAATAGCCACAAGCAAAGACTGCGTAAAACACCTTCATTGGAAAGGTGTGCCAAGCTTCGAAAAAACTACTTGTTTTCTGAATACTCGGCAAATTTTTTTTCATCCGACATTGATGATCTCTGTGGTAATGATCAGTTTACTTAGTCCACTTAGCTGCCCAATATTCACTCTTCTAGGATGAAGCGTTCGTTACCAGTAACAGTTTGAATTTTTAGGTTTCACTCTATTTTCTCCTATACAGATAGATGTGTTTTTTAAGTCTAAATCAAACACGGTTTGTGCTATCTCCTTGAAACTTGACAAAATAAAGTAGTTCTAAGTTCTGTTTTGTGGTTTGTTTCCTCTTGAAATACCCACAAGCAAACACTGCGTAAAACACCTTCATTGGAAAGGAGTGCCAAGCTTCCAAAATACTACTGGTTTTCTGAATACTCGGCAAATTTTTTTTCATCCGACCTTGATGATCTCTGTGGTAATGATCAGTTCAGTAAGTCCACTTAGCTTCCCAATTTTCACTCTTCTAGGATGAAGCGTTCGTTACCAGTAACAGTTTGAATTTTTAGGTTTCACTCTATTTCGTCCTAAACAGATAGATGTGTTTTTTAAGTCTAAATCAAACACGGTTTGTGCTAGCTCCTTGAAACTTGACAAAATAAAGTAGTTCTAAGTTCTGTCTTTGTGGTTTGTTTCCTCTTGAAATAGCCACAAGCAAAGACTGCGTAAAACACCTTTATTGGAAAGGTGTTCCAAGCTTCCAAAATACTACTGGTTTTCTGAATACTCGGCAAATTTTTTTTCATCCGACCTTGATGATCTCTGTTTTAATGATCAGTTCACTAAGTCCACTTAGCTGCCCAATTTTCACTCTTCTAGGATGAAGCGTTCATTCCCAGTAACAGTTTGAATTTTTAGGTTTCACTCTATTTCCTCCTATACAGATAGATGTGTTTTTTAAGTCTAAATCAAACACGGTTTGTGCTAGCTCCTTGAAACTTGACAAAATAAAGTAGTTCTAAGTTCTGTCTTTGTGGTTTGTTTCCTCTTGAAATAGCCACAAGCAAAGACTGCGTAAAACACATTCATTGGAAAGGTGTGCCAAGCTTCCAAAATACTACTGGTTTTCTGAATACTCGGCAAATTTTTTTTTATCCGAACTTGATGATCTCTGTGGTAATGATCAGTTCACTAAGTCCACTTAGCTGCCCAACTTTCACTCTTCTAGGATGAAGTGTTCGTTACCAGTAACAGTTTGAATTTTTAGGTTTCACTCTATTTCCTCCTATAAAGATAGATGTGTTTTTTAAGTCTAAATCAAACACGGTTTGTGCTAGCTCCTTGAAACTTGACAAAATAAAGTAGTTCTAAGTTCTGTCTTTGTGGTTTGTTTCCTCTTGAAATAGCCACAAGCAAACACTGTGTAAAACACCTTTATTGGAAAGGTGTGCCAAGCTTCCAAAATACTACTGGTTTTCTGAATACTCGGCAAATTTTTTTTCATCCGACCTTGATGATCTCTGTGGTAATGATCAGTTCACTAAGTCCACTTAGCTGCCCAACTTTCACTCTTCTAGGATGAAGCGTTGGTTACCAGTAACAGTTTGAATTTTTAGGTTTCACTCTATTTTCTCCTATACAGATAGATGTGTTTTTTAAGTCTAAATCAAACACGGTTTGCGCTAGCTCCTTGAAACTTGACAAAATAAAGTAGTTCTAAGTTCTGTCTTTGTGGTTTGTTTCCTCTTGAAATAGCCACAAGCAAAGACTGCGTAAAACACCTTTATTGGAAAGGTGTTCCACGCTTCCAAAATACTACTGGTTTTCTGAATCCTCGGCAAATTTTTTTTCATCCGACCTTGATGATCTCTGTGGTAATGATCAGTTCACTAAGTCCACTTAGCTGCCCAATTTTCACTCTTCTAGGATGAAGCGTTCGTTACCAGTAACAGTTTGAATTTTTAGGTTTCACTCTATTTCCTCCTATACAGATAGATGTGTTTTTTAAGTCTAAATCAAACACGGTTTGTGCTAGCTCCTTGAAACTTGACAAAATAAAGTAGTTCTAAGTTCTGTCTTTGTGGTTTGTTTCCTCTTGAAATAGCCACAAGCAAAGACTGCGTAAAACACCTTTATTGGAAAGGTGTTCCAAGCTTCCAAAATACTACTGGTTTTCTGAATACTCGGCAAATTTTTTTTCATCCGACCTTGATGATCTCTGTGGTAATGATCAGTTCACTAAGTCCACTTAGCTGCCCAATTTTCACTCTTCTAGGATGAAGCGTTCGTTACCAGTAACAGTTTGAATCTTTAGGTTTCACTCTATTTCCTCCTATACAGATAGATGTGTTTTTTAAGTCTAAATCAAACACGGTGTGTGCTAGCTCCTTGAAACTTGACAAAATAAAGTAGTTCTAAGTTCTGTCTTTGTGGTTTGTTTCCTCTAGAAATAGCCACAAGCAAACACTGCGTAAAACACCTTTATTGGAAAGGTGTTCCAAGCTTCCAAAATGCTACTGGTTTTCTGAATCCTCGGCAATTTTTTTTCATCCTACCTTGATGATCTCTGTGGTAATGATCAGTTCACTAAGTCCACTCAGCTGCCCAATTTTCACTCTTCTAGGATGAACCGTTCGTTACCAGTAACAGTTTGAGATTCTAGGTTTCACTCTATTTCCTCCTATATAGATAGATGTGTTTTTTAAGTCTAAATCAAACACGGTTTGTGCTAGCTCCTTGAAACTTGACAAAATAGAGTAGTTCTAAGTTCTGTCTTTGTGGTTTGTTTCCTCTTGAAATAGCCACAAGCAAAGACTGCGTAAAACACATTCATTGGAAAGGTGTTCCAAGCTTCCAAAATACTATCGTTCTCTGAATACTCGGCAAATTTTTTTTCATCCTACCTTGATGATCTCTGTGGTAATGATCAGTTCACTAAGTCCACTTAGCTGCCCAACTTTCACTCTTCTAGGATGAAGCGTTCGTTACCAGTAACAGTTTGAATTGTTAGGTTTCACTCTATTTCCTCCTATACAGATAGATGTTGTTTTTAAGTCTAAATCAAACACGGTTTGTGCTAGCTCTTTGAAACTTGACAGAATAAAGTAGTTCTAAGTTCTGTCTTTGTGGTTTGTTTCCTCTTGAAATAGCCACAAGCAAAGACTGCGTAATACACCTTCATTGGAAAGGTGTGCCAAGCTTCCAAAAAACTACTGGTTTTCTGAATACTCGGCAAATTTTGTTTCATCCGACCTTGATGATCTCTGTGGTAATGATCCGTTCACTATGTCCACTTAGCTGCCCAATATTCACTCTTCTAGGATGAAGCGTTCGTTACCAGTAACAGTTTGAGTTTTTAGTTTCACTCTATTTCCTCCTATATAGATAGATGTGTTTGGAAGTCTAAATCAAACACGGTTTGTGCTAGCTCCTTGAAACTTGACAAAATAAAGTAGTTCTAAGTTCTGTCTTTGTGGTTTGTTTCCTCTTGAAATAGCCACAAGCAAACACTGCGTAAAACATATTCATTGGAAAGGTGTGCCAAGCTTCCAAAAAACTACTTCTTCTCGGAATACTCGGCAAATTTTTTTTCATCCAACCTTGATGATCTCTGTGGTAATGATCAGTTCACTAAGTCCACTTAGCTGCCCAACTTTCACTCTTCTAGGATGAAGCATTCGTTACCAGTAACAGTTTGAATTTTTAGGTTTCACTCTATTTCCTCCTATACAGATAGATGTGTTTTTTAAGTCTAAATCAAACACGGTTTGTGCTAGATCCTTGAAACTTGACAAAATAAAGTAGTTCTAAGTTCTGTCTTTGTGGTTTGTTTCCTCTTGAAATAGCCACAAGGAAAGACTGCGTAAAACACCTTTATTGGAAAGGTGTTCCAAGCTTCCAAAATACTACTGGTTTTCTGAATACTCGGCAAATTTTTTTTCATCCGACCTTCATGATCTCTGTGGTAATGATCAGTTCACTAAGTCCACTTAGCTGCCCAATTTTCACTCTTCTAGGATGAAGCGTTCGTTACCAGTAACAGTTTGAATTTTTAGGTTTCACTCTATTTCCTCCTATACAGATAGATGTGTTTTTTAAGTCTAAGTCAAACACGGTTTGTGCTAGCTCCTTGAAACCTGACAAAATAAAGTAGTTCTAAGTTCTGTCTTTGTGGTTTGTTTCCTCTAGAAATAGCCACAAGCAAAGACTGCGTAAAACACCTTTATTGGAAAGGTGTTCCAAGCTTCCAAAATGCTACTGGTTTTCTGAATACTCGGCAAATTTTTTTTCATCCGACCTTGATGATCTCTGTGGTAATGATCACTTCACTAAGTCCACTTAGCTGCCCAATTTTCACTCTTCTAGGATGAAGCATTCGTTACCAGTAACAGTTTGAATTTTTAGGTTTCACTCTATTTCCTCCTATACAGATAGATGTGTTTTTTAAGTCTAAATCGAACAAGTTTGTGCTAGCTCTTTGAAACTTGACAAAATAAAGTAGTTCTAAGTTCTGTCTTTGTGGTTTGTTTCCTCTTGAAATAGGCACAAGCAACGACTGCGTAAAACACATTCATTGGAAAGGTGTGCCAAGCTTCCAAAAAACTACTGGTTTTCGGAATACTCGGCAAATTTTTTTTCATCCGACCTTGATGATCTCTGTGGTAATGATCAGTTCACTAGTCCACTTAGCTGCCCAACTTTCACTCTTCTAGGATGAAGCGTTCGTTACCAGTAACAGTTTGAATTTTTAGGTTTCACTCTATTTCCTCCTATACAGATAGATGTGTTTTTTAAGTCTAAATCAAACACGGTTTGTGCTAGCTCCTTGAAACTTGACAAAATAAAGTAGTTCTAAGTTCTGTCTTTGTGGTTTGTTTCCTCTTGAAATAGCCACAAGCAAAGACTGCGTAAAACACCTTTATTGGAAAGGTGTTCCAAGCTTCCAAAATACTACTGGTTTTCTGAATACTCGGCAAATTTTTTTCATCCGAACTTGATGATCTCTGTGGTAATGATCAGTTCACTAAGTCCACTTAGCTGTCCAATTTTCACTCTTCTAGGATGAAGCGACGTTACCAGTAACAGTTTGAATTTTTAGGTTTCACTCTATTTCCTCCTATACAGATAGATGTGTTTTTTAAGTCTAAATCAAACACGGTTTGTGCTAGCTCCTTGAAACTTGACAAAATAAAGTAGTTCTAAGTTCTGTCTTTGTGGTTTGTTTCCTCTTGAAATAGCCACAAGCAAAGACTGCGTAAAACACATTCATTGGAAAGTTGTTCCAAGCTTCCAAAATACTACTGGTTTTCTGAATACTCGGCAAATTTTTTTTCATCCGACCTTGATGATCTCTGTGGTAATGATCAGTTCACTAAGTCCACTTAGATGCCCAACGTTCACTCTTCTAGGATGAAGCGTTCGTTACCAGTAACAGTTTGAATTTTTAGGTTTCACTCTATTTCCTCCTATACAGATAGATGTGTTTTTTAAGTCTAAATCAAACACGGTTTGTGCTAGCTCCTTGAAACTTGACAAAATAAAGTAGTTCTAAGATCTGTGTTTGTGGTTTGTTTCCTCTTGAAATAGCCACAAGCAAAGACTGTGTAAAACACCTTTATTGGAAAGGTGTTCCAAGCTACCAAAATACTACTGGTTTTCTGAATACTCGGCAAATTTTTTTTCATCCAACCTTGATGATCTCTGTGGTAATGATCAGTTCACTAAGTCCACTTAGCTGCCCAATTTTCACTCTTCTAGGATGAAGCGTTCGTTACCAGTAACAGTTTGAATTTTTAGGTTTCCCTCTATTTCCTCCTATACAGATAGATGTGTTTTTTAAGTCTAAATCAAACACGGTTTGTGCTAGCTCCTTGAAACTTGACAAAATAAAGAGGTTCTAAGTTCTGTCTTTGTGGTTTGTTTCCTCTTGAAATAGCCACAAGCAAAGACTGCGTAAAACACATTCATTGGAAAGGTGTTCCAAGCTTCCAAAATACTACTGGTTTTCTGAATACTCGGCAAACTTTTTTTTCATCCGACCTTGATGATCTCTGTGGTAATGATCAGTTCACTAAGTCCACTTAGCTGCCCAATTTTCCCTCTTCTAGGATGAAGCGTTCGTTACCAGTAACGGTTTGAATTTTTAGGTTTCACTCTATTTCCTCCTATACAGATAGATGTGTTTTTTAAGTCTAAATCAAACACGGTTTGTGCTAGCTCCTTGAAACTTGACAAAACAAAGTAGTTCTAAGTTCTGTCTTTGTGATTTGTTTCCTCTTGAAAGAGCCACAAGCAAAGGCTGCGTAAAACACCTTCATTGGAAAGGTGTGCCAAGCTTCCAAAAAACTACTTGTTTTCTGAATACTCGGCAAATTTTTTTTCATCCGACCTTGATGATCTCTGTGGTAATGATCAGTTTACTTAGTCCACTTAGCTGCCCAATATTCACTATTCTAGGATGAAGCGTTCGTTACCAGTAACAGTTTGAGTTTTTAGGTTTCACTCTATTTCCTCCTATATAGATAGTTGTGTTTTTTAAGTCTAAATCAAACACGGTTTGTGCTAGCTCCTTGAAACTTGACAAAATAAAGTAGTTCTAAGTTCTGTCTTTGTGGTTTGTTTCCTCTTGAAACAGGCACAAGCAAAGACTGCGTAAAACACATTCATTGGAAAGGTGTGCCAAGCTTCCAAAAAACTACTGGTTTTCGGAATACTCGGCAAATTTTTTTTCATCCGACCTTGATGATCTCTGTGGTAATGATCAGTTCACTAGTCCACTTAGCTGCCCAACTTTCACTCTTCTAGGATGAAGCGTTCGTTACCAGTAACAGTTTGAATTTTTAGGTTTCACTCTATTTCCTCCTATACAGATAGATGTGTTTTTTAAGTCTAAATCAAACACGGTTTGTGCTAGCTCCTTGAAACTTGACAAAATAAAGTAGTTCTAAGTTCTGTCTTTGTGGTTTGTTTCCTCTTGAAATAGCCACAATCAAAGACTGCGTAAAACACCTTTATTGGAAAGGTGTTCCAAGCTTCCAAAATACTACTGGTTTTCTGAATACTCGGCAAATTTTTTTCATCCGAACTTGATGATCTCTGTGGTAATGATCAGTTCACTAAGTCCACTTAGCTGCCCAATTTTCACTCTTCTAGGATGAAGCGACGTTACCAGTAACAGTTTGAATTTTTAGGTTTCACTCTATTTCCTCCTATACAGATAGATGTGTTTTTTAAGTCTAAATCAAACACGGTTTGTGCTAGCTCCTTGAAACTTGACAAAATAAAGTAGTTCTAAGTTCTGTCTTTGTGGTTTGTTTCCTCTTGAAATAGCCACAAGCAAAGACTGCGTAAAACACATTCATTGGAAAGGTGTTCCAAGCTTCCAAAATACTACTGGTTTTCTGAATACTCGGCAAATTTTTTTTCATCCGACCTTGATGATCTCTGTGGTAATGATCAGTTCACTAAGTCCACTTAGATGCCCAACGTTCACTCTTCTAGGATGAAGCGTTCGTTACCAGTAACAGTTTGAATTTTTAGGTTTCACTCTATTTCCTCCTATACAGATAGATGTGTTTTTTAAGTCTAAATCAAACACGGTTTGTGCTAGCTCCTTGAAACTTGACAAAATAAAGTAGTTCTAAGATCTGTGTTTGTGGTTAGTTTCCTCTTGAAATAGCCACAAGCAAAGACTGTGTAAAACACCTTTATTGGAAAGGTGTTCCAAGCTACCAAAATACTACTGGTTTTCTGAATACTCGGCAAATTTTTTTTCATCCAACCTTGATGATCTCTGTGGTAATGATCAGTTCACTAAGTCCACTTAGCTGCCCAATTTTCACTCTTCTAGGATGAAGCGTTCGTTACCAGTAACAGTTTGAGTTTTTAGGTTTCACTCTATTTCCTCCTATATAGATAGATGTGTTTTTTAAGTCTAAATCAAACACGGTTTGTGCTAGCTCCTTGAAACTTGACAAAATAAAGTAGTTCTAAGTTCTGTCTTTGTGGTTTGTTTCCTCTTGAAACAGGCACAAGCAAAGACTGCGTAAAACAAATTCATTGGAAAGGTGTGCCAAGCTTCCAAAAAACTACTGGTTTTCAGAATACTCGGCAATTTTTTTTTCATCCGACCTTGATGATCTCTGTGGTAATGATCAGTTCACTAAGTGCACTTAGCTGCCCAACTTTCACTCTTCTAGGATGAAGCGTTCGTTACCAGTAACAGTTTGAAATTTTAGGTTTCACTCTATTTCCTCCTATACAGATAGATGTGTTTTTTAAGTCTAAATCAAACACGGTTTGTGCTAGCTCCTTGAAAATTGACAAAATAAAGTAGTTCTAAGTTCTGTCTTTGTGGTTTGTTTCCTCTTGAAATAGCCACAAGCAAAGACTGCGTAAAACACCTTTATTGGAAAGGTGTGCCAAGCTTCCAAAATACTACTGGTTTTCTGAATACTCGGCAAATTTTTTTTCATCCGACCTTGATGATCTCTTTGGTAATGATCAGTTCACTAAGTCCACTTAGCTGCCCAATTTTCACTCTTCTAGGATGAAGCGTTCGTTACCAGTAACAGTTTGAATTTTTAGGTTTCACTCTATTTCCTCCTATACAGATAGATGTGTTTTTTAAGTCTAAGTCAAACACGGTTTGTGCTAGCTCCTTGAAAATTGACAAAACAAAGTAGTTCTAAGTTCTGTCTTTGTGATTTGTTTCCTCTTGAAATAGCCACCAGCAAAGGCTGCGTAAAACACCTTCATTGGAAAGGTGTGCCAAGCTTCCAAAAAACTACTTGTTTTCTGAATACTCGGCAAATTTTTTTTCATAAGACCTTGATGATCTCTGTGGTAATGATCAGTTTACTTAGTCCACTTAGCTGCCCAATATTCACTCTTCTAGGATGAAGCGTTCGTTACCAGTAACAGTTTGAATTTTTAGGTTTCACTCTATTTCCTCCTATACAGATAGATGTGTTTTTTAAGTCTAAGTCAAACACGGTTTGTGCTAGCTCCTTGAAACTTGACAAAATAAAGTAGTTCTAAGTTATGTCTTTGTGGTTTGTTTCCTCTAGAAATAGCCACAAGCAAACACTGCGTAAAACACCTTTAATGGAAAGGTGTTCCAAGCTTCCAAAATGCTACTGGTTTTCTGAATACTCGGCAAATTTTTTTTCATCCGACCTTGATGATCTCTGTGGTAATGATCAGTTCACTAAGTCCACTTAGCTGCCCAATTTTCACTCTTCTAGGATGAAGCGTTCGTTACCAGTAACAGTTTGAATTTTTAGGTTTCACTCTATTTCCTCCTATACAGATAGATGTGTTTTTTAAGTCTAAATCAAACAAGTTTGTGCTAGCTCTTTGAAACTTGACAAAATAAAGTAGTTCTAAGTTCTGTCTTTGTGGTTTGTTTCCTCTTGAAATAGCCACAAGCAAAGACTGCGTAAAACACATTCATTGGAAAGGTGTTCCAAGCTTCCAAAATACTACTGGTTTTCTGAATACTCGGCAAATTTTTTTTCATCCGACCTTGATGACCTCTGTGGTAATGATCAGTTCACTAAGTCCACTTAGCTGCCCAATTTACACTCTTCTAGGATGAAGCGACGTTACCAGTAACAGTTTGAATTTTTAGGTTTCACTCTATTTCCTCCTATACAGATAGATGTGTTTTTTAAGTCTAAGTCAAACACGGTTTGTGCTAGCTCCTTGAAACTTGACAAAATAAAGTAGTTCTAAGTTCTGTCTTTGTGGTTTGTTTCCTCTAGAAATAGCCACAAGCAAACACTGCGTAAAACACCTTTATTGGAAAGGTGTTCCAAGCTTCCAAAATGCTACTGGTTTTCTGAATACTAGGCAAATTTTTTTTCATCCGACCTTGATGATCTCTGTGGTAATGATCAGTTCACTAAGTCCACTTAGCTGCCCAACTTTCACTCTTCTAGGATGAAGCGTTCGTTACCAGTAACAGTTTGAATTTTTAGGTTTCACTCTATTTCCTCCTATACAGATAGATGTGTTTTTTAAGTCTAAATCAAACAAGTTTGTGCTAGCTCTTTGAAACTTGACAAAATAAAGTAGTTCTAAGTTCTGTCTTTGTGGTTTGTTTCCTCTTGAAATAGGCACAAGCAACGACTGCGTAAAACACATTCATTGGAAAGGTGTGCCAAGCTTCCAAAAAACTACTGGTTTTCGGAATACTCGGCAAATTTTTTTTCATCCGACCTTGATGATCTCTGTGGTAATGATCAGTTCACTAAGTCCACTTAGCTGCCCAATTTTCACTCTTCTAGGATGAAGCGACGTTACCAGTAACAGTTTGAATTTTTAGGTTTCACTCTATTTCCTCCTATACAGATAGATGTGTTTTTTAAGTCTAAATCAAACACGGTTTGTGCTAGCTCCTTGAAACTTGACAAAATAAAGTAGTTCTAAGTTCTGTCTTTGTGGTTTGTTTCCTCTTGAAATAGCCACAAGCAAAGACTGCGTAAAACACATTCATTGGAAAGTTGTTCCAAGCTTCCAAAATACTACTGGTTTTCTGAATACTCGGCAAATTTTTTTTCATCCGACCTTGATGATCTCTGTGGTAATGATCAGTTTACTAAGTCCACTTAGCTGCCCAACGTTCACTCATCTAGGATGAAGCGTTCATTACCAGTAACAGTTTGAATTTTTAGGTTTCACTCTATTTCCGCCTATACAGATAGATGTGTTTTTTAAGTCTAAATCAAACACGGTTTGTGCTAGCTCCTTGAAACTTGACAAAATAAAGTAGTTCTAAGATCTGTCTTTGTGGTTTGTTTCCTCTTGAAATAGCCACAAGCAAAGAATGTGTAAAACACCTTTATTGGAAAGGTGTTCCAAGCTACCAAAATACTACTGGTTTTCTGAATACTCGGCAAATTTTTTTTCATCCAACCTTGATGATCTCTGTGGTAATGATCAGTTCACTAAGTCCACTTAGCTGCCCAATTTTCACTCTTCTAGGATGAAGCGTTCGTTACCAGTAACAGTTTGAATTTTTTGGTTTCACTCTATTTCCTCCTATACAGATAGATGTGTTTTTTAAGTCTAAATCAAACACGGTTTGTGCTAGCTCCTTGAAACTTGACAAAATAAAGTAGTTCTAAGTTCTGTCTTTGTGGTTTGTTTCCTCTTGAAATAGCCACAAAGACTGCGTAAAACACATTCATTGGAAAGGTGTTCCAAGCTTCCAAAATACTACTGGTTTTCTGAATACTCGGCAAACTTTTTTTTCATCCGACCTTGATGATCTCTGTGGTAATGATCAGTTCACTAAGTCCACTTAGCTGCCCAATTTTCCCTCTTCTAGGATGAAGCGTTCGTTACCAGTAACGGTTTGAATTTTTAAGTTTCACTCTATTTCCTCCTATACAGATAGATGTGTTTTTTAAGTCTAAATCAAACACGGTTTGTGCTAGCTCCTTGAAACTTGACAAAACAAAGTAGTTCTAAGTTCTGTCTTTGTGGTTTCTTTCCTCTTGAAATAGCCACAAGCAAAGATTGCGTAAAACACCTTCATTGGAAAGGTGTGCCAAGCTTCCAAAAAACTACTTGTTTTCTGAATACTCGGGAAATTTTTTTTCATCCGACATTGATGATCTCTGTGGTAATGATCAGTTTACTTATTCCACTTAGCTGCCCAATATTCACTCTTCTAGGATGAAGCGTTCGTTACCAGTAACAGTTTGAGTTTTTAGGTTTCACTCTATTTCCTCCTATATAGATAGATGTGTTTTTTAAGTCTAAATCAAACACGGTTTGTGCTAGCTCCTTGAAACTTGACAAAATAAAGTAGTTCTAAGTTCTGTCTTTGTGGTTTGTTTCCTCTTGAAATAGCCACAAGCAAAGACTGCGTAAAACACATTCATTGGAAAGGTGTTCCAAGCTTCCAAAATACTATGGTTCTCTGAATACTCGGCAAATTTTTTTTCATCCTACCTTGATGATCTCTGTGGTAATGATCAGTTTACCTAGTCCACTTAGGTGCCCAACTTTCACTCTTCTAGGATGAAGCGTTCGTTACCAGTAACAGTTTGAATTTTTAGGTTTCACTCTATTTCCTCCTATACAGATAGATGTGTTTTTTAAGTCTAAATCAAACACGGTTTGTGCTAGCTCCTTGAAACTTGACAAAATAAAGTAGTTCTAAGTTCTGTCTTTGTGGTTTGTTTCCTCTTGAAATAGCCACAAGCAAAGACTGCGTAAAACACCTTTATTGGAAAGGTGTTCCAAGCTTCCAAAATACTACTGGTTTTCTGAATACTCGGCAAATTTTTTTTCATCCCACCTTGATGATCTCTGTGGTAATGATCAGTTCACTAAGTCCACTTAGCTGCCCAATTTTCACTCTTCTAGGATGAAGCGTTCGTTACCAGTAACAGTTTGAATTTTTAGGTTTCACTCTATTTCCTCCTATACAGATAGATGTGTTTTTTAAGTCTAAGTCAAACACGGTTTGTGCTAGCTCCTTGAAACTTGACAAAATAAAGTAGTTCTAAGTTCTGTCTTTGTGGTTTGTTTCCTCTAGAAATAGCCACAAGCAAACACTGCGTAAAACACCTTTATTGGAAAGGTGTTCCAAGCTTCCAAAATGCTACTGGTTTTCTGAATACTAGGCAAATTTTTTTTCATCCGACCTTGATGATCTCTGTGGTAATGATCAGTTCACTAAGTCCACTTAGCTGCCCAACTTTCACTCTTCTAGGATGAAGCGTTCGTTACCAGTAACAGTTTGAATTTTTAGGTTTCACTCTATTTCCTCCTATACAGATAGATGTGTTTTTTAAGTCTAAATCAAACAAGTTTGTGCTAGCTCTTTGAAACTTGACAAAATAAAGTAGTTCTAAGTTCTGTCTTTGTGGTTTGTTTCCTCTTGAAATAGGCACAAGCAACGACTGCGTAAAACACATTCATTGGAAAGGTGTGCCAAGCTTCCAAAAAACTACTGGTTTTCGGAATACTCGGCAAATTTTTTTTCATCCGACCTTGATGATCTCTGTGGTAATGATCAGTTCACTAAGTCCACTTAGCTGCCCAATTTTCACTCTTCTAGGATGAAGCGACGTTACCAGTAACAGTTTGAATTTTTAGGTTTCACTCTATTTCCTCCTATACAGATAGATGTGTTTTTTAAGTCTAAATCAAACACGGTTTGTGCTAGCTCCTTGAAACTTGACAAAATAAAGTAGTTCTAAGTTCTGTCTTTGTGGTTTGTTTCCTCTTGAAATAGCCACAAGCAAAGACTGCGTAAAACACATTCATTGGAAAGTTGTTCCAAGCTTCCAAAATACTACTGGTTTTCTGAATACTCGGCAAATTTTTTTTCATCCGACCTTGATGATCTCTGTGGTAATGATCAGTTTACTAAGTCCACTTAGCTGCCCAACGTTCACTCATCTAGGATGAAGCGTTCATTACCAGTAACAGTTTGAATTTTTAGGTTTCACTCTATTTCCGCCTATACAGATAGATGTGTTTTTTAAGTCTAAATCAAACACGGTTTGTGCTAGCTCCTTGAAACTTGACAAAATAAAGTAGTTCTAAGATCTGTCTTTGTGGTTTGTTTCCTCTTGAAATAGCCACAAGCAAAGAATGTGTAAAACACCTTTATTGGAAAGGTGTTCCAAGCTACCAAAATACTACTGGTTTTCTGAATACTCGGCAAATTTTTTTTCATCCAACCTTGATGATCTCTGTGGTAATGATCAGTTCACTAAGTCCACTTAGCTGCCCAATTTTCACTCTTCTAGGATGAAGCGTTCGTTACCAGTAACAGTTTGAATTTTTTGGTTTCACTCTATTTCCTCCTATACAGATAGATGTGTTTTTTAAGTCTAAATCAAACACGGTTTGTGCTAGCTCCTTGAAACTTGACAAAATAAAGTAGTTCTAAGTTCTGTCTTTGTGGTTTGTTTCCTCTTGAAATAGCCACAAAGACTGCGTAAAACACATTCATTGGAAAGGTGTTCCAAGCTTCCAAAATACTACTGGTTTTCTGAATACTCGGCAAACTTTTTTTTCATCCGACCTTGATGATCTCTGTGGTAATGATCAGTTCACTAAGTCCACTTAGCTGCCCAATTTTCCCTCTTCTAGGATGAAGCGTTCGTTACCAGTAACGGTTTGAATTTTTAAGTTTCACTCTATTTCCTCCTATACAGATAGATGTGTTTTTTAAGTCTAAATCAAACACGGTTTGTGCTAGCTCCTTGAAACTTGACAAAACAAAGTAGTTCTAAGTTCTGTCTTTGTGGTTTCTTTCCTCTTGAAATAGCCACAAGCAAAGATTGCGTAAAACACCTTCATTGGAAAGGTGTGCCAAGCTTCCAAAAAACTACTTGTTTTCTGAATACTCGGGAAATTTTTTTTCATCCGACATTGATGATCTCTGTGGTAATGATCAGTTTACTTATTCCACTTAGCTGCCCAATATTCACTCTTCTAGGATGAAGCGTTCGTTACCAGTAACAGTTTGAGTTTTTAGGTTTCACTCTATTTCCTCCTATATAGATAGATGTGTTTTTTAAGTCTAAATCAAACACGGTTTGTGCTAGCTCCTTGAAACTTGACAAAATAAAGTAGTTCTAAGTTCTGTCTTTGTGGTTTGTTTCCTCTTGAAATAGCCACAAGCAAAGACTGCGTAAAACACATTCATTGGAAAGGTGTTCCAAGCTTCCAAAATACTATGGTTCTCTGAATACTCGGCAAATTTTTTTTCATCCTACCTTGATGATCTCTGTGGTAATGATCAGTTTACCTAGTCCACTTAGGTGCCCAACTTTCACTCTTCTAGGATGAAGCGTTCGTTACCAGTAACAGTTTGAATTTTTAGGTTTCACTCTATTTCCTCCTATACAGATAGATGTGTTTTTTAAGTCTAAATCAAACACGGTTTGTGCTAGCTCCTTGAAACTTGACAAAATAAAGTAGTTCTAAGTTCTGTCTTTGTGGTTTGTTTCCTCTTGAAATAGCCACAAGCAAAGACTGCGTAATACACCTTCATTGGAAAGGTGTGCCAAGCTTCCAAAAAACTACTGGTTTTCTGAATACTCGGCAAATTTTTTTTCATCCGACCTTGATGATCTCTGTGGTAATGATCAGTTTACTTAGTCCACTTAGCTGCCCAATATTCACTCTTCTAGGATGAAGCGTTCGTTACCAGTAACAGTTTGAGTTTTTAGTTTCACTCTATTTCCTCCTATATAGATAGATGTGTTTGGAAGTCTAAATCAAACACGGTTTGTGAGAGCTCCTTGAAACTTGACAAAATAAAGTAGTTCTAAGTTCTGTCTTTGTGGTTTGTTTCCTCTTGAAATACGCACAAGCAACGACTGCGTAAAACACATTCATTGGAAAGGTGTGCCAAGCTTCCAAAAAACTACTGGTTTTCGGAATACTCGGCAAATTTTTTTTCATCCGACCTTGATGATCTCTGTGGTAATGATCAGTTCACTAAGTCCACTTAGCTGCCCAACTTTCACTCTTCTAGGATGAAGCGTTCGTTACCAGTAACAGTTTGAATTTTTAGGTTTCACTCTATTTCCTCCTATACAGATAGATGTGTTTTTTAAGTCTAAATCAAACACGGTTTGTGCTAGCTCCTTGAAACTTGACAAAATAAAGTAGTTCTAAGTTCTGTCTTTGTGGTTTGTTTCCTCTTGAAATAGCCACAAGCAAAGACTGCGTAAAACACCTTTATTGGAAAGGTGTTCCAAGCTTCCAAAATACTACTGGTTTTCTGAATACTCGGCAAATTTTTTTTCATCCCACCTTGATGATCTCTGTGGTAATGATCAGTTCACTAAGTCCACTTAGCTGCCCAATTTTCACTCTTCTAGGATGAAGCGTTCGTTACCAGTAACAGTTTGAATTTTTAGGTTTCACTCTATTTCCTCCTATACAGATAGATGTGTTTTTTAAGTCTAAGTCAAACACGGTTTGTGCTAGCTCCTTGAAACTTGACAAAATAAAGTAGTTCTAAGTTCTGTCTTTGTGGTTTGTTTCCTCTAGAAATAGCCACAAGCAAACACTGCGTAAAACACCTTTATTGGAAAGGTGTTCCAAGCTTCCAAAATGCTACTGGTTTTCTGAATACTCGGCAAATTTTTTTTCATCCGACCTTGATGATCTCTGTGGTAATGATCAGTTCACTAAGTCCACTTAGCTGCCCAACTTTCACTCTTCTAGGATGAAGCGTTCGTTACCAGTAACAGTTTGAATTTTTAGGTTTCACTCTATTTCCTCCTATACAGATAGATGTGTTTTTTAAGTCTAAATCAAACAAGTTTGTGCTAGCTCTTTGAAACTTGACAAAATAAAGTAGTTCTAAGTTCTGTCATTGTGGTTTGTTTCCTCTTGAAATAGGCACAAGCAACGACTGCGTAAAACACATTCATTGGAAAGGTGTGCCAAGCTTCCAAAAAACTACTGGTTTTCGGAATACTCGGCAAATTTTTTTTCATCCGACCTTGATGATCTCTGTGGTAATGATCAGTTCACTAAGTCCACTTAGCTGCCCAACTTTCACTCTTCTAGGATGAAGCGTTCGTTACCAGTAACAGTTTGAATTTTTAGGTTTCACTCTATTTCCTCCTATACAGATAGATGTGTTTTTTAAGTCTAAATCAAACACGGTTTGTGCTAGCTCCTTGAAACTTGACAAAATAAAGTAGTTCTAAGTTCTGTCTTTGTGGTTTGTTTCCTCTTGAAATAGCCACAAGCAAAGACTGCGTAAAACACCTTTATTGGAAAGGTGTTCCAAGCTTCCAAAATACTACTGGTTTTCTGAATACTCGGCAAATTTTTTTTCATCCGACCTTGATGATCTCTGTGGTAATGATCAGTTCACTAAGTCCACTTAGCTGCCCAATTTTCACTCTTCTAGGATGAAGCGTTCGTTACCAGTAACAGTTTGAATTTTTAGGTTTCACTCTATTTCCTCCTATACAGATAGATGTGTTTTTTAAGTCTTAGTCAAACACGGTTTGTGCTAGCTCCTTGAAACTTGACAAAATAAAGTAGTTCTAAGTTCTGTCTTTGTGGTTTGTTTCCTCTAGAAATAGCCACAAGCAAACACTGCGTAAAACACCTTTATTGGAAAGGTGTTCCAAGCTTCCAAAATGCTACTGGTTTTCTGAATACTCGGCAAATTTTTTTTCATCCGACCTTGATGATCTCTGTGGTAATGATCAGTTCACTAAGTCCACTTAGCTGCCCAACTTTCACTCTTCTAGGATGAAGCGTTCGTTACCAGTAACAGTTTGAATTTTTAGGTTTCACTCTATTTCCTCCTATACAGATAGATGTGTTTTTTAAGTCTAAATCAAACAAGTTTGTGCTAGCTCTTTGAAACTTGACAAAATAAAGTTGTTCTAAGTTCTGTCATTGTGGTTTGTTTCCTCTTGAAATAGGCACAAGCAACGACTGCGTAAAACGCATTCATTGGAAAGGTGTGCCAAGCTTCCAAAAAACTACTGGTTTTCGGAATACTCGGCAAATTTTTTTTCATCCGACCTTGATGATCTCTGTGGTAATGATCAGTTCACTAAGTCCACTTAGCTGCCCAACTTTCACTCTTCTAGGATGAAGCGTTCGTTACCAGTAACAGTTTGAATTTTTAGGTTTCACTCTATTTCCTCCTATACAGATAGATGTGTTTTTTAAGTCTAAATCAAACACGGTTTGTGCTAGCTCCTTGAAACTTGACAAAATAAAGTAGTTCTAAGTTCTGTCTTTGTGGTTTGTTTCCTCTTGAAATAGCCACAAGCAAAGACTGCGTAAAACACCTTTATTGGAAAGGTGTTCCAAGCTTCCAAAATACTACTGGTTTTCTGAATACTCGGCAAATTTTTTTTCATCCGACCTTGATGATCTCTGTGGTAATGATCAGTTCACTAAGTCCACTTAGCTGCCCAATTTTCACTCTTCTAGGATGAAGCGACGTTACCAGTAACAGTTTGAATTTTTAGGTTTCACTCTATTTCCTCCTATACAGATAGATGTGTTTTTTAAGTCTAAATCAAACACGGTTTGTGCTAGCTCCTTGAAACTTGACAAAATAAAGTAGTTCTAAGTTCTGTCTTTGTGGTTTGTTTCCTCTTGAAATAGCCACACGCAAAGACTGCGTAAAACACATTCATTGGAAAGTTGTTCCAAGCTTCCAAAATACTACTGGTTTTCTGAATACTCGGCAAATTTTTTTTCATCCGACCTTGATGATCTCTGTGGTAATGATCAGTTTACTAAGTCCACTTAGCTGCCCAACGTTCACTCATCTAGGATGAAGCGTTCATTACCAGTAACAGTTTGAATTTTTAGGTTTCACTCTATTTCCTCCTATACAGATAGATGTGTTTTTTAAGTCTAAATCAAACACGGTTTGTGCTAGCTCCTTGAAACTTGACAAAATAAAGTAGTTCTAAGATCTGTCTTTGTGGTTTGTTTCCTCTTGAAATAGCCACAAGCAAAGACTGTGTAAAACACCTTTATTGGAAAGGTGTTCCAAGCTACCAAAATACTACTGGTTTTTAGAATACTCGGCAAATTTTTTTTCATCCAACCTTGATGATCTCTGTGGTAATGATCAGTTCACTAAGTCCACTTAGCTGCCCAATTTTCACTCTTCTAGGATGAAGCGTTCGTTACCAGTAACAGTTTGAATTTTTTGGTTTCACTCTATTTCCTCCTATACAGATAGATGTGTTTTTGAAGTCTAAATCAAACACGGTTTGTGCTAGCTCCTTGAAACTTGACAAAATAAAGTAGTTCTAAGTTCTGTATTTGTGGTTTGTTTCCTCTTGAAATAGCCACAAAGACTGCGTAAAACACATTCATTGGAAAGGTGTTCCAAGCTTCCAAAATACTACTGGTTTTCTGAATACTCGGCAAACTTTTTTTTCATCCGACCCTGATGATCTCTGTGGTAATGATCAGTTCACTAAGTCCACATAGCTGCCCAATTTTCCCTCTTCTAGGATGAAGCGTTCGTTACCAGTAACGGTTTGAATTTTTAAGTTTCACTCTATTTCCTCCTATACAGATAGATGTGTTTTTTAAGTCTAAATCAAACACGGTTTGTGCTAGCTCCTTGAAACTTGACAAAACAAAGTAGTTCTAAGTTCTGTCTTTGTGGTTTCTTTCCTCTTGAAATAGCCACAAGCAAAGATTGCGTAAAACACCTTCATTGGAAAGGTGTGCCAAGCTTCCAAAAAACTACTTGTTTTCTGAATACTCGGGAAATTTTTTTTCATCCGACATTGATGATCTCTGTGGTAATGATCAGTTTACTTAGTCCACTTAGCTGCCCAATATTCACTCTTCTAGGATGAAGCGTTCGTTACCAGTAACAGTTTGAGTTTTTAGGTTTCACTCTATTTCCTCCTATATAGATAGATGTGTTTTTTAAGTCTAAATCAAACACGGTTTGTGCTAGCTCCTTGAAACTTGACAAAATAAAGTAGTTCTAAGTTCTGTCTTTGTGGTTTGTTTCCTCTTGAAATAGCCACAAGCAAAGACTGCGTAAAACACATTCATTGGAAAGGTGTTCCAAGCTTCCAAAATACTATGCTTCTCTGAATACTCGGCAAATTTTTTTTCATCCTACCTTGATGATCTCTGTGGTAATGATCAGTTTACTTAGTCCACTTAGGTGCCCAACTTTCACTCTTCTAGGATGAAGCGTTCGTTACCAGTAACAGTTTGAATTTTTAGGTTTCACTCTATTTCCTCCTATACAGATAGATGTGTTTTTTAAGTCTAAATCAAACACGGTTTGTGCTAGCTCCTTGAAACTTGACAAAATAAAGTAGTTCTAAGTTCTGTCTTTGTGGTTTGTTTCCTCTTGAAATAGCCACAAGCAAACACTGCGTAAAACACCTTTATTGGAAAGGTGTTCCAAGCTTCCAAAATACTACTGGTTTTCTGAATACTCGGCAAATTTTTTTTCATCAGACTTTGATGATCTCTGTGGTAATGATGAGTTCACTAAGTCCACTTAGCTGCCCAATTTTCACTCTTCTAGGATGAAGCGTTCGTTACCAGTAACAGTTTGAATTTTTAGGTTTCACTCTATTTCCTCCTATATAGATAGATGTGTTTGGAAGTCTAAATCAAACACGGTTTGTGCTAGCTCCTTGAAACTTGACAAAATAAAGTAGTTCTAAGTTCTTTCTTTGTGGTTTGTTTCCTCTTGAAATAGGGAGAAGCAAAGACTGCGTAAAACACATTCATTGGAAAGGTATGCCAAGCTTCCAAAAAACTACTGGTTTTCTGAATACTCGGCAAATTTTTTTTCATCCGACCTTGATGATCTCTGTGGTAATGATCAGTTCACTAAGTCCACTTAGCTGCCCAACTTTCACTCTTCTAGGATGAAGCGTTCGTTACCAGTAACAGTTTGAATTTTTAGGTTTCACTCTATTTCCTCCTATACAGATAGATGTGTTTTTTAAATCTAAATCAAACACGGTTTGTGCTAGCTCCTTGAAACTTGACAAAATAAAGTAGTTCTAAGTTCTGTCTTTGTGGTTTGTTTCCTCTTGAAATAGCCACAAACAAAGACTGCGTAAAACACCTTTATTGGAAAGGTGTTCCAAGCTTCCAAAATACTACTGGTTTTCTGAATACTCGGCAAATTTTTTTTCATCCGACCTTGATGATCTCTGTGGTAATGATCAGTTCACTAAGTCCACTTAGCTGCGCAATTTTCACTCTTCTAGGATGAAGCGTTCGTTACCAGTAACAGTTTGAATTTTTAGGTTTCACTCTATTTCCTCCTATACAGATAGATGTGTTTTTTAAGTCTAAATCAAACACGGTTTGTGCTAGCTCCTTGAAACTTGACAAAATAAAGTAGTTCTAAGTTCTGTCTTTGTGGTTTGTTTCCTCTAGAAATAGCCACAAGCAAACACTGCGTAAAACACCTTTATTGGAAAGGTGTTCCAAGCTTCCAAAATGCTACTGGTTTTCTGAATACTCGGCAAATTTTTTTTCATCCGACCTTGATGATCTCTGTGGTAATGATCAGTTCACTAAGTCCACTTATCTGCCCAATTTTCACTCTTCTATGATGAAGCGTTCGTTACCAGTAACAGTTTGAATTTTTAGGTTTCACTCTATATCCTCCAATACAGATAGATGTGTTTTTTAAGTCTAAATCAAACACGGTTTGTGCTAGCTCCTTGAAACTTGACAAAATAAAGTAGTTCTAAGTTCTGTCTTTGTGGTTTGTTTCCTCTTGAAATAGCCACAAGCAAAGACTGCGTAAAACACCTTTATTGGAAAGGTGTTCCAAGCTTCCAAAATACTACTGGTTTTCAGAATACTCGGCAAATTTTTTTTCATCCGACCTTGATGATCTCTGTGGTAATGATCAGTTCACTAAGTCCACTTAGCTGCCCAATTTTCACTCTTCTACGATGAAGCGTTCGTTACCAGTAACAGTTTGAATTTTTAGGTTTCACTCTATTTCCTCCTATACAGATAGATGTGTTTTTTAAGTCTAAATCAAACACGGTTTGTGCTAGCTCCTTGAAACTTGACAAAATAAAGTAGTTCTAAGTTCTGTCTTTGTGGTTTGTTTCCTCTTGAAATAGGCACAAGCAACGACTGCGTAAAACACATTCATTGGAAAGTTGTGCCAAGCTTCCAAAAAACTACTGGTTTTCGGAATACTCGGCAAATTTTTTTTCATCCGACCTTGATGATCTCTGTGGTAATGATCAGTTCACTAAGTCCACTTAGCTGCCCAACTTTCACTCTTCTAGGATGAAGCGTTCGTTACCAGTAACAGTTTGAATTTTTAGGTTTCACTCTATTTCCTCCTATACAGATAGATGTGTTTTTTAAGTCTAAACCAAACACGGTTTGTGCTAGCTCCTTGAAACTTGACAAAATAAAGTAGTTCTAAGATCTGTCTTTGTGGTTTGTTTCCTCTTGAAATAGCCACAAGCAAAGACTGCGTAAAACACCTTTATTGGAAAGGTGTTCCAAGCTACCAAAATACTACCGGTTTTCTGAATACTCGGCAAATTTTTTTTCATCCGACCTTGATGATCTCTGTGGTAATGATCAGTTCACTATGTCCAATTAGCTGCCCGATTTTCACTCTTCTACGATGAAGCGTTCGTTACCAGTAACAGTTTGAATTTTTAGGTTTCACTCTATTTCCTCCTAAACAGAAAGATGTGTTTTTTAAGTCTAAATCAAACACGGTTTGTGCTAGCTCCTTGAAACTTGACAAAATAAAGTAGTTCTAAGTTCTGTCTTTGTGGTTTGTTTCCTCTTGAAATAGCCACAAGCAAAGACTGCATAAAACACATTCATTGGAAAGGTGTTCCAAGCTTCCAAAATACTACTGGTTTTCTGAATACTCGGCAAACTTTTTTTTCATCCGACCTTGATGATCTCTGTGGTAATGATCTGTTCACTAAGTCCACTTAGCTGCCCAATTTTCCCTCTTCTAGGATGAAGCGTTCGTTACCAGTAACGGTTTGAATTTTTAGGTTTCACTCTATTTCCTCCTATACAGATAGATGTGTTTTTTAAGTCTAAATCAAACACGGTTTGTGCTAGCTCCTTGAAACTTGACAAAACAAAGTAGTTCTAAGTTCTGTCTTTGTGGTTTGTTTCCTCTTGAAATAGCCACAAGCAAAGACTGCGTAAAACACCTTCATTGGAAAGGTGTGCCAAGCTTCGAAAAAACTACTTGTTTTCTGAATACTCGGCAAATTTTTTTTCATCCGACCTTGATGATCTCTGTGGTAATGATCAGTTTACTTAGTCCACTTAGCTGCCCAATATTCACTCTTCTAGGATGAAGCGTTCGTTACCAGTAACAGTTTGAGTTTTTAGGTTTCACTCTATTTCCTCCTATATAGATAGATGTGTTTTTTAAGTCTAAATCAAACACGGTTTGTGCTAGCTCCTTGAAACTTGACAAAATAAAGTAGTTCTACGTTCTGTCTTTGTGGTTTGTTTCCTCTTGAAATAGCCACAAGCAAAGACTGTGTAAAACACATTCATTGGAATGGTGTTCCATGCTTCCAAAATACTATGTTTCTCTGAATACTCGGCAAATTTTTTTTCATCCGACCTTGATGATCTCTGTGGTAATGATCAGTTCACTAAGTCCACTTAGCTGCCCAACTTTCACTCTTCTAGGATGAAGCGTTCGTTACCAGTAACAGTTTGAATTTTTAGGTTTCACTCTATTTCCTCCTATACAGATAGATGTGTTTTTTAAGTCTAAATCAAACACGGTTTGTGCTAGCTCCTTGAAACTTGACAAAATAAAGTAGTTCTAAGTTCTGTCTTTGTGGTTTGTTTCCTCTTGAAATAGCCACAAGCAAACACTGTGTAAAACACCTTTATTTGAAAGGTGTTCCCAGCTTCCAAAATACTACTGGTTTTCTGAATACTCGGCAAATTTTTTTTCTTCCGACCGTGATGATCTCTGTGGTAATGATCAGTTCAGTAAGTCCACTTAGCTGCCCAACTTTCACTCTTCTAGGATGAAGCGTTCGTTACCAGTTACAGTTTGAATTTTTAGGTTTCACTCTATTTCCTCCTATACAGATAAATGTGTTTTTTAAGTCTAAGTTAAACACGGTTTGTGCTAGCTCCTTGAAACTTGACAAAATAAAGTAGTTCTAAGTTCTGTCTTTGTGGTTTGTTTCCTCTAGAAATAGCCACAAGCAAACACTGCGTAAAACACCTTTATTGGAAAGGTGTTCCAAGCTTCCAAAATGCTACTGGCTTTCTGAATACTCGGCAAATTTTTTTTCATCCGACCTTGATGATCTCTGTGGTAATGATCAGTTCACTAAGTCCACTTAGCTGCCCAATTTTCACCCTTCTAGGATGAAGCGTTCGTTACCAGTAACAGTTTGAATTTTTAGGTTTCACTCTATTTCCTCCTATACAGATAGATGTGTTTTTTAAGTCTAAATCAAACAAGTTTGTGCTAGCTCTTTGAAACTTGACAAAATAAAGTAGTTCTAAGTTCTGTCTTTGTGGTTTGTTTCCTCTTGAAATAGCCACAAGCAAAGACTGCGTAATACACCTTCATTGGAAAGGTGTGCCAATCTTCCAAAAAACTACTGGTTTTCTGAATACTCGGCAAATTTTTTTTCATCCGACCTTGATGATCTCTGTGGTAATGATCAGTTTACTTAGTCCACTTAGCTGCCCAATATTCACTCTTCTAGGATGAAGGGTTCGTTACCAGTAACAGTTTGAGTTTTTAGTTTCACTCTATTTCCTCCTATATAGATAGATGTTTTGGAAGTCTAAATCAAACACGGTTTGTGCTAGCTCCTTGAAACTTGACAAAATAAAGTAGTTCTAAGTTCTGTCTTTGTGGTTTGTTTCCTCTTGAAATAGGCACAAGCAAAGACTGCGTAAAACACATTAATTGGAAAGGTGTGCCAAGCTTCCAAAAAACTACTGGTTTTCGGAATAGTCGGCAAATTTTTTTTCATCCGACCTTGATGATCTCTGTGGTAATGATCAGTTCACTAAGTCCACTTAGCTGCCCAACTTTCACTCTTCTAGGATGAAGCGTTCGTTACCAGTAACAGTTTGAATTTTTAGGTTTCACTCTATTTCCTCCTATACAGATAGATGTGTTTTTTAAGTCTAAATCAAACACGGTTTGTGCTAGCTCCTTGAAACTTCACAAAATAAAGTAGTTCTAAGTTCTGTCTTTGTGGTTTGTTTCCTCTTGAAATAGCCACAAGCAAAGACTGCGTAAAACACCTTTATTGGAAAGGTGTTCCAAGCTTCCAAGATACTACTGGTTTTCTGAATACTCGGCAAATTTTTTTTCATCCGACCTTGATGATCTCTGTGGTAATGATCAGTTCACTAACTCCACTTAGCTGCCCAACTTTCACTCTTCTAGGATGAAGCGTTCCTTACCAGTAACAGTTTGAATTTTTAGGTTTCACTCTATTTCCTCCTATACAGATAGATATTTTTATTAAGTCTAAATCAAACACGGTTTGTGCTAGCTCCTTGAAACTTGACAAAATAAAGTAGTTCTAAGTTCTGTCTTTGTGGTTTGTTTCCTCTTGAAATAGCCACAAGCAAAGACTGAGTAAAACACCTTTATTGGAAAGGTGTTCCAAGCTTCCAAAATACTACTGGTTTTCTGAATACTCGGCAAATTTTTTTTCATCCGACCTTGATGATCTCTGTGGTAATGATCAGTTCACTAAGTCCACTTAGCTGCCCAATTTTCACTCTTCTAGGATGAAGCATTCGTTACCAGTAACAGTTTGAATTTTTAGGTTTCACTCTATTTCCTCCTATACAGATAGATGTGTTTTTTAAGTCTAAATCAAACACGGTTTGTGCTAGCTCCTTGAAACTTGACAAAATAAAGTAGTTCTAAGTTCTGTCTTTGTGGTTTGTTTCCTCTTGAAATAGCCACAAGCAAAGACTGCGTAAAACACATTCATTGGAAAGGTGTTCCAAGCTTCCAAAATACTACTGGTTTTCTGAATACTCGGCAAATTTTTTTTCATCCGCCCTTGATGATCTCTGTGGTAATGATCAGTTCACTAAGTCCACTTAGCTGCACAATTTTCACTCTTCTAGGATGAAGCGTTCGTTACCAGTAACAGTTTGAATTTTTAGGTTTCACTCTATTTCCTCCTATACAGATAGATGTGTTTTTTAAATCTAAATCAAACACGGTTTGTGCTAGCTCCTTGAAACTTGACAAAATAAAGTAGTTCTAAGTTCTGTCTTTGTGGTTTGTTTCCTCTTGAAATAGCCACAAGCAAAGACTGCGTAAAACACCTTCATTGGAAAGGTGTGCCAAGCTTCCAAAAAACTACTGGTTTTCTGAATACTCGGCAAATTTTTTTTTCATCCGACCTTGATGATCTCTGTGGTAATGATCAGTTTACTTAGTCCACTTAGCTGCCCAATATTCACTCTTCTAGGATGAAGCGTTCGTTACCAGTAACAGTTTGAGTTTTTAGGTTTCACTCTATTTCCTCCTATATAGATAGATGTGTTTGGAAGTCTAAATCAAACACGGTTTGTGCTAGCTTTTTGAAACTTGACAAAATAAAGTAGTTCTTAGTTCTGTCTTTGTGGTTTGTTTCCTCTTGAAATAGGCACAAGCAAAGACTGTGTAAAACACATTCATTGGAAAGGTGTGCCAAGCTTCCAAAAAACTACTGGTTTTCGGAATACTCAGCAAATTTTTTTTCACCCGACATTGATGATCTCTGTGGTAATAATCAGTTCACTAAGTCCACTTAGCTGCCCAATTTTCACTCTTCTAGGATGAAGCGTTCGTTACCAGTAACAGTTTGAGATTTTAGGTTTCACTCTATTTCCTCCTATATAGATAGATGTGTTTGGAAGTCTAAATCAAACACGGTTTGTGCTAGCTTTTTGAAACTTGACAAAATAAAGTAGTTCTAAGTTCTGTCTTTGTGGTTTGTTTCCTCTTGAAATAGGCACAAGCAAAGACTGCGTAAAACACATTCATTGGAAAGGTGTGCCAAGCTTCCAAAAAACTACTGGTTTTCTGAATACTCAGCAAATTTTTTTTCACCCGACCTTGATGATCTCTGTGGTAATGATCAGTTCACTAAGTCCACTTAGCTGCCCAATTTTCACTCTTCTAGGATGAAGCGTTCGTTACCAGTAACAGTTTGAATTTTTAGGTCTCACTCAATTTCCTCCTATACAGATAGATGTGTTTTTTAAGTCTAAATCAAACACGGTTTGTGCTAGCTCCTTCAAAATTGACAAAATAAAGTAGTTCTAATTTCTGTCTTTGTGGTTTGTTTCCTCTTGAAATAGCCACAAGCAAAGACTGCGTAAAACACCTTTATTGGAAAGGTGTTCCAAGCTACCAAAATACTACTGGTTTTCTGAATACTCGGCAAATTTTTTTTCATCCGACCTTGATGATCTCTGTGGTAATGATCAGTTTACTTAGTCCACTTAGCTGCCCAATTTTCACTCTTCTAGGATGAAGCGTTCGTTACCAGTAACAGTTTGAGTTTTTAGGTTTCACTCTATTTCCTCCTATATAGATAGATGTGTTTGGAAGTCTAAATCAAACACGGTTTGTGCTAGCTTTTTGAAACTTGACAAAATAAAGTAGTTCTAAGTTCTGTCTTTGTGGTTTGTTTCCTCTTGAAATAGGCACAAGCAAAGACTGCGTAAAACACATTCATTGGAAAGGTGTGCCAAGCTTCCAAAAAACTACTGGTTTTCTGAATACTCAGCAAATTTTTTTTCACCCGACCTTGATGATCTCTGTGGTAATGATCAGTTCACTAAGTCCACTTAGCTGCCCAATTTTCACTCTTCTAGGATGAAGCGTTCGTTACCAGTAACAGTTTGAATTTTTAGGTCTCACTCAATTTCCTCCTATACAGATAGATGTGTGTTTTAAGTCTAAATCAAACACGGTTTGTGCTAGCTCCTTCAAAAATGACAAAATACAGTAGTTCTAAGTTCTGTCTTTGTGGTTTGTTTCCTCTTGAAATAGCCACAAGCAAAGACTGCGTAAAACACCTTTATTGGAAAGGTGTTCCAAGCTACCAAAATACTACTGGTTTTCTGAATACTCGGCAAATTTTTTTTCATCCGACCTTGATGATCTCTGTGGTAATGATCAGTTTACTTAGTCCACTTAGCTGCCCAATTTTCACTCTTCTAGGATGAAGCGTTCGTTACCAGTAACAGTTTGAGTTTTTAGGTTTCACTCTATTTCCTCCTATATAGATAGATGTGTTTGGAAGTCTAAATCAAACACGGTTTGTGCTAGCTTTTTGAAACTTGACAAAATAAAGTAGTTCTAAGTTCTGTCTTTGTGGTTTGTTTCCTCTTGAAATAGGCACAAGCAAAGACTGCGTAAAACACATTCATTGGAAAGGTGTGCCAAGCTTCCAAAAAACTACTGGTTTTCTGAATACTCAGCAAATTTTTTTTCACCCGACCTTGATGATCTCTGTGGTAATGATCAGTTCACTAAGTCCACTTAGCTGCCCAATTTTCACTCTTCTAGGATGAAGCGTTCGTTACCAGTAACAGTTTGAATTTTTAGGTTTCACTCTATTTCCTCCTATACAGATAGATGTGTTTTTTAAGTCTAAATCAAACACGGTTTGTGCTAGCTCCTTGAAACTTGACAAAATAAAGTAGTTCTAAGTTCTGTCTTTGTGGTTTGTTTCCTCTTGAAATAGCCACAAGCAAAGACTGCGTAAAACACCTTTATTGGAAAGGTGTTCCAAGCTACCAAAATACTACTGGTTTTCTGAATACTCGGCAAATTTTTTTTCATCCGACCTTGATGACCTCTGTGGTAATGATCAGTTTACTTAGTCCACTTAGCTGCCCAATTTTCACTCTTCTAGGATGAAGCGTTCGTTACCAGTAACAGTTTGAGTTTTTAGGTTTCACTCTATTTCCTCCTATATAGATAGATGTGTTTGGAAGTCTAAATCAAACACGGTTTGTGCTAGCTTTTTGCAAGTTGACAAAATAAAGTAGTTCTAAGTTCTGTCTTTGTGGTTTGTTTCCTCTTGAAATAGGCACAAGCAAAGACTGCGTAAAACACATTCATTGGAAAGGTGTGCCAAGCTTCTAAAAAACTACTGGTTTTCTGAATACTCAGCAAATTTTTTTTCACCCGACCTTGATGATCTCTGTGGTAATGATCAGTTCACTAAGTCCACTTAGCTGCCCAATTTTCACTCTTCTAGGATGAAGCGTTCGTTACCAGTAACAGTTTGAATTTTTAGGTTTCACTCAATTTCCTCCTATACAGATAGATGTGTTTTTTAAGTCTAAATCAAACACGGTTTGTGCTAGCTCCTTCAAAATTGACAAAATAAAGTAGTTCTAAGTTCTGTCTTTGTGGTTTGTTTCCTCTTGAAATAGCCACAAGCAAAGACTGCGTAAAACACCTTTATTGGAAAGGTGTTCCAAGCTACCAAAATACTACTGGTTTTTTGAATACTCGGCAAATTTTTTTTCATCCGACCTTGATGATCTCTGTGGTAATGATGAGTTCACTAAGTCCACTTAGCTGCCCAATTTTCACTCTTCTAGGATGAAGCATTCGTTACCAGTAACTGTTTGAATTTTTAGGTTTCACTCTATTTCCTCCTATACAGATAGATGTGTTTTTTAAGTCTAAATCAAACACGGTTTGTGCTAGCTCCTTGAAACTTGACAAAATAAAGTAGTTCTAAGTTCTGTCTTTGTGGTTTGTTTCCTCTTGAAATAGCCACAAGCAAAGACTGCGTAAAACACAGTCATTGGAAAGGTGTGCCAAGCTTCCAAAAAACTACTGGTTTTCTGAATACTCGGCAAATTTTTTTCCATCCGACCTTGATGATCTCTGTGGTAATGATCAGTTCACTAAGTCCACTTAGCTGCCCAATTTTCACTCTTCTAGGATGAAGCGTTCGTTACCAGTAACAGTTTGAATTTTTAGGTTTCACTCTATTTCCTCCTATACAGATAGATGTGTTTTTTAAGTCTAAATCAAACACGGTTTGTGCTAGCTCCTTGAAACTTGACAAAATAAAGTAGTTCTAAGTTCTGTCTTTGTGGTTTGTTTCCTCTTGAAATAGCCACAAGCAAACACTGCGTAAAACACCTTTATTGGAAAGGTGTTCCAAGCTTCCAAAATACTACTGGTTTTCTGAATACTCGGCAAATTTTTTTTCTTCCGACCTTGATGATCTCTGTGGTAATGATCAGTTCACTAAGTCCACTTAGCTGCCCAATTTTCACTCTTCTAGGATGAAGCGTTCATTACCAGTAACAGTTTGAATTTTTAGGTTTCACTCTATTTCCTCCTATACAGATAGATGTGTTTTTTAAGTCTAAGTCAAACACGGTTTGTGCTAGCTCCTTGAAACTTGACAAAATAAAGTAGTTCTAAGTTCTGTCTTTGTGGTTTGTTTCCTCTAGAAATAGCCACAAGCAAACACTGCGTAAAACACCTTTATTGGAAAGGTGTTCCAAGCTTCCAATATGCTACTGGTTTTCTGAATACTCGGCAAATTTTTTTTCATCCGAACTTGATGATCTCTGTGGTAATGATCAGTTTACTTAGTCCACTTAGCTGCCCAATATTCACTCTTCTAGGATGAAGCGTTCGTTACCAGTAACAGTTTGAGATTTTAGGTTTCACTCTATTTCCTCCTGTATAGATAGATGTGTTTGGAAGTCTAAATCAAACACGGTTTGTGCTAGCTTTTTGAAACTTGACAAAATAAAGTAGTTCTAAGTTCTGTCTTTGTGGTTTGTTTCCTCTTGAAATAGGCACAAGCAAAGACTGCGTAAAACACATTCATTGGAAAGGTGTGCCAAGCTTCCAAAAAACTACTGGTTTCGGAATACTCAGCAAATTTTTTTTTCACCCGACCTTGATGATCTCTGTGGTAATGATCAGTTCACTAAGTCCACTTAGCTGCCCAATTTTCACTCTTCTAGGATGAAGCGTTCGTTACCAGTAACAGTTTGAATTTTTAGGTCTCACTCAATTTCCTCCTATACAGATAGATGTGTTTTTTAAGTCTAAATCAAACACGGTTTGTGCTAGCTCCTTCAAAATTGACAAAATAAAGTAGTTCTAAGTTCTGTCTTTGTGGTTTGTTTCCTCTTGAAATAGCCACAAGCAAAGACTGCGTAAAACACCTTTATTGGAAAGGTGTTCCAAGCTACCAAAATACTATTGGTTTTCTGAATACTCGGCAAATTTTTTTTCATCCGACCTTGATGATCTCTGTGGTAATGATCAGTTTACTTAGTCCACTTAGCTGCCCAATTTTCACTCTTCTAGGATGAAGCGTTCGTTACCAGTAACAGTTTGAGTTTTTAGGTTTCACTCTATTTCCTCCTATATAGATAGATGTGTTTGGAAGTCTAAATCAAACACGGTTTGTGCTAGCTTTTTGAAACTTGACAAAATAAAGTAGTTCTAAGTTCTGTCTTTGTGGTTTGTTTCCTCTTGAAATAGGCACAAGCAAAGACTGCGTAAAACACATTCATTGGAAAGGTGTGCCAAGCTTCCAAAAAACTACTGGTTTTCTGAATACTCGGCAAATTTTTTTTCATCCGACCTTGATGATCTCTGTGGTAATGATCAGTTCACTAAGTCCACTTAGCTGCCCAATTTTCACTCTTCTAGGATGAAGCGTTCGTTACCAGTAACAGTTTGAATTTTTAGGTTTCACTCTATTTCCTCCTATACAGATAGATGTGTTTTTTAAGTCTAAATCAAACACGGTTTGTGCTAGCTCCTTGAAACTTGACAAAATAAAGTAGTTCTAAGTTCTGTCTTTGTGGTTTGTTTCCTCTTGAAATAGCCACAAGCAAACACTGCGTAAAACACCTTTATTGGAAAGGTGTTCCAAGCTTCCAAAATACTACTGGTTTTCTGAATACTCGGCAAATTTTTTTTCATCCAACCTTGATGATCTCTGTGGTAATGATCAGTTCACTAAGTCCACTTAGCTGCCCAATTTTCACTCTTCTAGGATGAAGCGTTCGTTACCAGTAACAGTTTGAATTTTTAGGTTTCACTCTATTTCCTCCTATACAGATAGATGTGTTTTTTAAGTCTAAGTCAAACACGGTTTGTGCTAGCTCCTTGAAACTTGACAAAATAAAGTAGTTCTAAGTTCTGTCTTTGTGGTTTGTTTCCTCTTGAAATAGGCACAAGCAAAGACTGCGTAAAACACATTCATTGGAAAGGTGTGCCAAGCTTCCAAAAAACTACTGGTTTTCGGAATAGTCGGCAAATTTTTTTTCATCCGACCTTGATGATCTCTGTGGTAATGATCAGTTCACTAAGTCCACTTAGCTGCCCAATTTTCACTCTTCTAGGATGAAGCGTTCGTTACCAGTAACAGTTTGAATTTTTAGGTTTCATTCTATTTCCTCCTATACAGATAGATGTGTTTTTTAAGTCTAAATCAAACAAGTTTGTGCTAGCTGTTTGAAACTTGACAAAATAAAGTAGTTCTAAGTTCTGTCTTTGTGGTTTGTTTCCTCTTGAAATAGCCACAAGCAAAGACTGCGTAAAACACCTTTATTGGAAAGGTGTTCCAAGCTTCCAAAATACTACTGGTTTTCTGAATACTCGGCAAATTTTTTTTCATCCGACCTTGATGATCTCTGTGGTAATGATCAGTTCACTAACTCCACTTAGCTGCCCAACTTTCACTCTTCTAGGATGAAGCGTTCGTTACCAGTAACAGTTTGAATTTTTAGGTTTCACTCTATTTCCTCCTATACAGATAGATATTTTTTTTAAGTCTAAATCAAACACGGTTTGTGCTACCTCCTTGAAACTTGACAAAATAAAGTAGTTCTAAGTTCTGTCTTTGTGGTTTGTTTCCTCTTGAAATAGCCACAAGCAAAGACTGCGTAAAACACCTTTATTGGAAAGGTGTTCCAAGCTTCCAAAATACTACTGGTTTTCTGAATACTCGGCAAATTTTTTTTCATCCGACCTTGATGATCTCTGTGGTAATGATCAGTTCACTAAGTCCACTTAGCTGCCCAATTTTCACTCTTCTAGGATGAAGCGTTCGTTACCAGTAACAGTTTGAATTTTTAGGTTTCACTCTATTTCCTCCTATACAGATAGATGTGTTTTTTAAATCTAAATCAAACACGGTTTTTGCTAGCTCCTTGAAACTTGACAAAATAAAGTAGTTCTAAGTTCTGTCTTTGTGGTTTGTTTCCTCTTGAAATAGCCACAAGCAAAGACTGCGTAAAACACCTTCATTGGAAAGGTGTGCCAAGCTTCCAAAAAACTACTGGTTTTCTGAATACTCGGCAAATTTTTTTTTCATCCGACCTTGATGATCTCTGTGGTAATGATCAGTTTACTTAGTCCACTTAGCTGCCCAATATTCACTCTTCTAGGATGAAGCGTTCGTTACCAGTAACAGATTGAGTTTTTAGGTTTCACTCTATTTCCTCCTATATAGATAGATGTGTTTGGAAGTCTAAATCAAACACGGTTTGTGCTAGCTTTTTGAAACTTGACAAAATAAAGTAGTTCTAAGTTCTGTCTTTGTGGTTTGCTTCCTCTTGAAATAGCCACAAGCAAAGACTGCGTAAAACACATTCATTGGAAAGGTGTGTAAAGCTTCCAAAAAACTACTGGTTTTCGGAATACTCAGCAAATTTTTTTTCACCCGACATTGATGATCTCTGTGGTAATGATCAGTTCACTAAGTCCACTTAGCTGCCCAATTTTCACTCTTCTAGGATGAAGCGTTCGTTACCAGTAACAGTTTGAATTTTTAGGTTTCACTCAATTTCCTCCTATACAGATAGATGTGTTTTTTAAGTCTAAATCAAACACGGTTTGTGCTAGCTCCTTCAAAATTGACAAAATAAAGTAGTTCTAAGTTCTGTCTTTGTGGTTTGTTTCCTCTTGAAATAGCCACAAGCAAAGACTGCGTAAAACACCTTTATTGGAAAGGTGTTCCAAGCTACCATAATACTACTGGTTTTCTGAATACTCGGCAAATTTTTTTTCATCCGACCTTGATGATCTCTGTGGTAATGATCAGTTCACTAAGTCCACTTAGCTGCCCAATTTTCACTCTTCTAGGATGAAGCGTTCGTTACCAGTAACACTTTGAATTTTTAGGTTTCACTCTATTTCCTCCTATACAGATAGATGTGTTTTTTAAGTCTAAATCAAACACGGTTTGTGCTAGCTCCTTGAAACTTGACAAAATAAAGTAGTTCTAAGTTCTGTCTTTGTGGTTTGTTTCCTCTTGAAATAGCCACAAGCAAAGACTGCGTAAAACACATTCATTGGAAAGGTGTTCCAAGCTTCAAAAATACGACTGGTTTTCTGAATACTCGGCAAATTTTTTTCATCCGACCTTGATGATCTCTGTGGTAATGATCAGTTCACTAAGTCCACTTAGCTGCCCAATTTTCACTCTTCTAGGATGAAGCGTTCGTTACCAGTAACAGTTTGAGTTTTTAGGTTTCACTCTATTTCCTCCTATATAGATAGATGTGTTTGGAAGTCTAAATCAAACACGGTTTGTGCTAGCTTTTTGAAACTTGACAAAATAAAGTAGTTCTAAGTTCTGTCTTTGTGGTTTGTTTCCTCTTGAAATAGGCACAAGCAAAGACGGCGTAAAACACATTCATTGGAAAGGTGTGCCAAGCTTCCAAAAAACTACTGGTTTTCGGAATACTCAGCAAATTTTTTTTCACCCGACATTGATGATCTCTGTGGTAATGATCAGTTCACTAAGTCCACTTAGCTGCCCAATTTTCACTCTTCTAGGATGAAGCGTTCGTTACCAGTAACAGTTTGAATTTTTAGGTTTCACTCAATTTCCTCCTATACAGATAGATGTGTTTTTTAAGTCTAAATCAAACACGGTTTGTGCTAGCTCCTTCAAAATTGACAAAATAAAGTAGTTCTAAGTTCTGTCTTTGTGGTTTGTTTCCTCTTGAAATAGCCACAAGCAAAGACTGCGTAAAACACATTCATTGGAAAGGTGTGCCAAGCTTCCAAAATACTACTGGTTTTCTGAATACTCGGCAAATTTTTTTTCATCCGACCTTGATGATCTCTGTGGTAATGATCAGTTCACTAAGTCCACTTAGCTGCCCAATTTTCACTCTTCTAGGATGAAGCGTTCGTTACCAGTAACACTTTGAATTTTTAGGTTTCACTCTATTTCCTCCTATACAGATAGATGTGTTTTTTAAGTCTAAATCAAACACGGTTTGTGCTAGCTCCTTGAAACTTGACAAAATAAAGTAGTTCTACGTTCTGTCTTTGTGGTTTGTTTCCTCTTGAAATAGCCACAAGCAAAGACTGCGTAAAACACATTCATTGGAAAGGTGTTCCAAGCTTCCAAAATACGACTGGTTTTCTGAATACTCGGCAAATTTTTTTCATCCGACCTTGATGATCTCTGTGGTAATGATCAGTTCACTAAGTCCACTTAGCTGCCCAATTTTCACTCTTCTAGGATGAAGCGTTCGTTACCAGTAACAGTTTGAATTTTTAGGTTTCACTCTATTTCCTCCTATACAGATAGATAATTTTTAAGTCTAAATCAAACACGGTTTGTGCTAGCTCCTTGAAACTTGACAAAATAAAGTAGTTCTACGTTCTGTCTTTGTGGTTTGTTTCCTCTTGAAATAGCCACAAGCAAAGACTGCGTAAAACACATTCATTGGAAAGGTGTGCCAAGCTTCCAAAATACTACTGGTTTTCTGAATACTCGGCAAATTTTTTTTCATCCGACCTTGATGATCTCTGTGGTAATGATCAGTTCACTAAGTCCACTTAGCTGCCCAATTTTCACTCTTCTAGGATGAAGCGTTCGTTACCAGTAACAGTTTGAATTTTTAGGTTTCATTCTATTTCCTCCTATACAGATAGATGTGTTTTTTAAGTCTAAATCAAACAAGTTTGTGCTAGCTGTTTGAAACTTGACAAAATAAAGTAGTTCTAAGTTCTGTCTTTGTGGTTTGTTTCCTCTTGAAATAGCCACAAGCAAAGACTGCGTAATACACCTTCATTGGAAAGGTGTGCCAAGCTTCCAAAAAACTACTGGTTTTCTGAATACTCGGCAAATTTTTTTTCATCCGACCTTGATGATCTCTGTGGTAATGATCAGTTTACTTAGTCCACTTAGCTGCCCAATTTTCACTCTTCTAGGATGAAGCGTTCGTTACCAGTAACAGTTTGAGTTTTTAGGTTTCACTCTATTTCCTCATATATAGATAGATGTGTTTGGAAGTCTAAATCAAACACGGTTTGTGCTAGCTTTTTGAAACTTGACAAAATAAAGTAGTTCTAAGTTCTGCCTTTGTGGTTTGTTTCCTCTTGAAATAGGCACAAGCAAAGACTGCGTAAAACACATTCATTGGAAAGGTGTGCCAAGCTTCCAAAAAACTACTGGTTTTCGGAATACTCAGCAAATTTTTTTTCACCCGACCTTGATGATCTCTGTGGTAATGATCAGTTCACTATGTCCACTTAGCTGCCCAATTTTCACTCTTCTAGGATGATGCGTTCGTTACCAGTAACAGTTTGAATTTTTAGGTTTCACTCAATTTCCTCCTATACAGATAGATGTGTTTTTTAAGTCTAAATCAAACACGGTTTGTGCTAGCTCCTTCTAAATTGACAAAATAAAGTAGTTCTAAGTTCTGTCTTTGTGGTTTGTTTCCTCTTGAAATAGCCAGAAGCAAAGACTGCGTAAAACACCTTTATTGGAAAGGTGTTCCAAGCTACCAAAATACTACTGGTTTTCTGAATACTCGGCAAATTTTTTTTCATCCGACCTTGATGATCTCTGTGGTAATGATCAGTTCACTAAGTCCACTTAGCTGCCCAATTTTCACTCTTCTAGGATGAAGCATTCGTTACCAGTAACTGTTTGAATTTTTAGGTTTCACTCTATTTCCTCCTATACAGATAGATGTGTTTTTTAAGTCTAAATCAAACACGGTTTGTGCTAGCTCCTTGAAACTTGACAAAATAAAGTAGTTCTACGTTCTGTCTTTGTGGTTTGTTTCCTCTTGAAATAGCCACAAGCAAAGACTGCGTAAAACACATTCATTGGAAAGGTGTGCCAAGCTTCCAAAATACTACTGGTTTTCTGAATACTCGGCAAATTTTTTTTCATCCGACCTTGATGATCTCTGTGGTAATGATCAGTTCACTAACTCCACTTAGCTGACCAACTTTCACTCTTCTAGGATGAAGCGTTCGTTACCAGTAACAGTTTGAATTTTTAGGTTTCACTCTATTTCCTCCTATACAGATAGATAATTTTTAAGTCTAAATCAAACACGGTTTGTGCTAGCTCCTTGAAACTTGACAAAATAAAGTAGTTCTAAGTTCTGTCTTTGTGGTTTGTTTCCTCTTGAAATAGCCACAAGCAAAGACTGCGTAAAACACCTTCATTGGAAAGGTGTGCCAAGCTTCCAAAAAACTACTGGTTTTCTGAATACTCGGCAAATTTTTTTTCATCCGACCCTGATGATCTCTGTGGTAATGATCAGTTTACTTAGTCCACTTAACTGCCCAATATTCACTCTTCTAGGATGAAGCGTTCGTTACCAGTAACAGTTTGAATTTTTAGGTTTCACTGTATTTCCTCCTATACAGATAGATGTGTTTTTTAAGTCTAAATCAAACACGGTTTGTGCTAGCTCCTTGAAACTTGACAAAATAAAGTAGTTCTAAGTTCTGTCTTTGTGGTTTGTTTCCTCTTGAAATAGCCACAAGCAAAGACTGCGTAAAACACCTTCATTGGAAAGGTGGGCCAAGCTTCAAAAAAACTACTTGTTTTCTGAATACTCGGCAAATTTTTTTTCATCCGACCTTGATGATCTCTGTGGTAATGATCAGTTTACTTAGTCCACTTAGCTGCCCAATTTTCACTCTTCCAAGATGAAGCGTTCGTTACCAGTAACAGTTTGAGTTTTTAGGTTTCACTCTATTTCCTCCTATATAGATAGATGTGTTTGGAAGTCTAAATCAAACACGGTTTGTGCTAGCTTTTTGAAACTTGACAAAATAAAGTAGTTCTAAGTTCTGTCTTTGTGGTTTGTTTCCTCTTGAAATAGGCACAAGCAAAGACGGCGTAAAACACATTCATTGGAAAGGTGTGCCAAGCTTCCAAAAAACTACTGGTTTTCGGAATACTCAGCAAATTTTTTTTCACCCGACCTTGATGATCTCTGTGGTAATGATCAGTTCACTATGTCCACTTAGCTGCCCAATTTTCACTCTTCTAGGATGATGCGTTCGTTACCAGTAACAGTTTGAATTTTTAGGTTTCACTCAATTTCCTCCTATACAGATAGATGTGTTTTTTAAGTCTAAATCAAACACGGTTTGTGCTAGCTCCTTCAAAATTGACAAAATAAAGTAGTTCTAAGTTCTGTCTTTGTGGTTTGTTTCCTCTTGAAATAGCCACAAGCAAAGACTGCGTAAAACACCTTTATTGGAAAGGTGTTCCAAGCTACCAAAATACTACTGGTTTTCTGAATACTCGGCAAATTTTTTTTCATCCGACCTTGATGATCTCTGTGGTAATGATCAGTTCACTAAGTCCACTTAGCTGCCCAATTTTCACTCTTCTAGGATGAAGCATTCGTTACCAGTAACTGTTTGAATTTTTAGGTTTCACTCTATTTCCTCCTATACAGATAGATGTGTTTTTTAAGTCTAAATCAAACACGGTTTGTGCTAGCTCCTTGAAACTTGACAAAATAAAGTAGTTCTACGTTCTGTCTTTGTGGTTTGTTTCCTCTTGAAATAGCCACAAGCAAAGACTGCGTAAAACACATTCATTGGAAAGGTGTGCCAAGCTTCCAAAATACTACTGGTTTTCTGAATACTCGGCAAATTTTTTTTCATCCGACCTTGATGATCTCTGTGGTAATGATCAGTTCACTAACTCCACTTAGCTGCCCAACTTTCACTCTTCTAGGATGAAGCGTTCGTTACCAGTAACAGTTTGAATTTTTAGGTTTCACTCTATTTCCTCCTATACAGATATCTAATTTTTAAGTCTAAATCAAACACGGTTTGTGCTAGCTCCTTGAAACTTGACAAAATAAAGTAGTTCTAAGTTCTGTCTTTGTGGTTTGTTTCCTCTTGAAATAGCCACAAGCAAAGACTGCGTAAAACACCTTTATTGGAAAGGTGTTCCAAGCTTCCAAAATACTACTGGTTTTCTGAATACTCGGCAAATTTTTTTTCATCCGACCTTGATGATCTCTGTGGTAATGATCAGTTCACTAAGTCCACTTAGCTGCCCAATTTTCACTCTTCTAGGATGAAGCGTTCGTTACCAGTAACAGTTTGAATTTTTAGGTTTCACTCTATTTCCTCCTATACAGATAGATGTGTTTTTTAAATCTAAATCAAACACGGTTTGTGCTAGCTCCTTGAAACTTGACAAAATAAAGTAGTTCTAAGTTCTGTCTTTGTGGTTTGTTTCCTCTTGAAATAGCCACAAGCAAAGACTGCGTAAAACACCTTCATTGGAAAGGTGTGCCAAGCTTCCAAAAAACTACTGGTTTTCTGAATACTCGGCAAATTTTTTTTTCATCCGACCTTGATGATCTCTGTGGTAATGATCAGTTTACTTAGTCCACTTAGCTGCCCAATATTCACTCTTCTAGGATGAAGCGTTCGTTACCAGTAACAGTTTGAGTTTTTAGGTTTCACTCTATTTCCTCCTATATAGATAGATGTGTTTGGAAGTCTAAATCAAACACGGTTTGTGCTAGCTTTTTGAAACTTGACAAAATAAAGTAGTTCTAAGTTCTGTCTTTGTGGTTTGTTTCCTCTTGAAATAGGCACAAGCAAAGACGGCGTAAAACACATTCATTGGAAAGGTGTGCCAAGCTTCCAAAAAACTACTGGTTTTCGGAATACTCAGCAAATTTTTTTTCACCCGACATTGATGATCTCTGTGGTAATGATCAGTTCACTAAGTCCACTTAGCTGCCCAATTTTCACTCTTCTAGGATGAAGCGTTCGTTACCAGTAACAGTTTGAATTTTTAGGTTTCACTCAATTTCCTCCTATACAGATAGATGTGTTTTTTAAGTCTAAATCAAACACGGTTTGTGCTAGCTCCTTCAAAATTGACAAAATAAAGTAGTTCTAAGTTCTGTCTTTGTGGTTTGTTTCCTCTTGAAATAGCCACAAGCAAAGACTGCGTAAAACACATTCATTGGAAAGGTGTGCCAAGCTTCCAAAATACTACTGGTTTTCTGAATACTCGGCAAATTTTTTTTCATCCGACCTTGATGATCTCTGTGGTAATGATCAGTTCACTAAGTCCACTTAGCTGCCCAATTTTCACTCTTCTAGGATGAAGCGTTCGTTACCAGTAACACTTTGAATTTTTAGGTTTCACTCTATTTCCTCCTATACAGATAGATGTGTTTTTTAAGTCTAAATCAAACACGGTTTGTGCTAGCTCCTTGAAACTTGACAAAATAAAGTAGTTCTACGTTCTGTCTTTGTGGTTTGTTTCCTCTTGAAATAGCCACAAGCAAAGACTGCGTAAAACACATTCATTGGAAAGGTGTTCCAAGCTTCCAAAATACGACTGGTTTTCTGAATACTCGGCAAATTTTTTTCATCCGACCTTGATGATCTCTGTGGTAATGATCAGTTCACTAAGTCCACTTAGCTGCCCAATTTTCACTCTTCTAGGATGAAGCGTTCGTTACCAGTAACAGTTTGAATTTTTAGGTTTCACTCTATTTCCTCCTATACAGATAGATAATTTTTAAGTCTAAATCAAACACGGTTTGTGCTAGCTCCTTGAAACTTGACAAAATAAAGTAGTTCTACGTTCTGTCTTTGTGGTTTGTTTCCTCTTGAAATAGCCACAAGCAAAGACTGCGTAAAACACATTCATTGGAAAGGTGTGCCAAGCTTCCAAAATACTACTGGTTTTCTGAATACTCGGCAAATTTTTTTTCATCCGACCTTGATGATCTCTGTGGTAATGATCAGTTCACTAACTCCACTTAGCTGCCCAACTTTCACTCTTCTAGGATGAAGCGTTCGTTACCAGTAACAGTTTGAATTTTTAGGTTTCACTCTATTTCCTCCTATACAGATAGATAATTTTTAAGTCTAAATCAAACACGGTTTGTGCTAGCTCCTTGAAACTTGACAAAATAAAGTAGTTCTACGTTCTGTCTTTGTGGTTTGTTTCCTCTTGAAATAGCCACAAGCAAAGACTGCGTAAAACACATTCATTGGAAAGGTGTGCCAAGCTTCCAAAATACTACTGGTTTTCTGAATACTCGGCAAATTTTTTTTCATCCGACCTTGATGATCTCTGTGGTAATGATCAGTTCACTAACTCCACTTAGCTGCCCAACTTTCACTCTTCTAGGATGAAGCGTTCGTTACCAGTAACAGTTTGAATTTTTAGGTTTCACTCTATTTCCTCCTATACAGATAGATAATTTTTAAGTCTAAATCAAACACGGTTTGTGCTAGCTCCTTGAAACTTGACAAAATAAAGTAGTTCTAAGTTCTGTCTTTGTGGTTTGTTTCCTCTTGAAATAGCCACAAGCAAAGACTGCGTAAAACACCTTTATTGGAAAGGTGTTCCAAGCTTCCAAAATACTACTGGTTTTCTGAATACTCGGCAAATTTTTTTTCATCCGACCTTGATGATCTCTGTGGTAATGATCAGTTCACTAAGTCCACTTAGCTGCCCAATTTTCACTCTTCTAGGATGAAGCGTTCGTTACCAGTAACAGTTTGAATTTTTAGGTTTCACTCTATTTCCTCCTATACAGATAGATGTGTTTTTTAAATCTAAATCAAACACGGTTTGTGCTAGCTCCTTGAAACTTGACAAAATAAAGTAGTTCTAAGTTCTGTCTTTGTGGTTTGTTTCCTCTTGAAATAGCCACAAGCAAAGACTGCGTAAAACACCTTCATTGGAAAGGTGTGCCAAGCTTCCAAAAAACTACTGGTTTTCTGAATACTCGGCAAATTTTTTTTTCATCCGACCTTGATGATCTCTGTGGTAATGATCAGTTTACTTAGTCCACTTAGCTGCCCAATATTCACTCTTCTAGGATGAAGCGTTCGTTACCAGTAACAGTTTGAATTTTTAGGTTTCACTCTATTTCCTCCTATACAGATAGATGTGTTTTTTAAGTCTAAATCAAACACGGTTTGTGCTAGCTCCTTGAAACTTGACAAAATAAAGTAGTTCTAAGTTCTGTCTTTGTGGTTTGTTTCCTCTTGAAATAGCCACAAGCAAAGACTGCGTAAAACACCTTCATTGGAAAGGTGTGCCAAGCTTCCAAAAAACTACTGGTTTTCGGAATACTCAGCAAATTTTTTTTCACCCGACATTGATGATCTCTGTGGTAATGATCAGTTCACTAAGTCCACTTAGCTGCCCAATTTTCACTCTTCTAGGATGAAGCGTTCGTTACCAGTAACAGTTTGAATTTTTAGGTTTCACTCAATTTCCTCCTATACAGATAGATGTGTTTTTTAAGTCTAAATCAAACACGGTTTGTGCTAGCTCCTTGAAACTTGACAAAATAAAGTAGTTCTAAGTTCTGTCTTTGTGGTTTGTTTCCTCTTGAAATAGCCACAAGCAAAGACTGCGTAAAACACCTTTATTGGAAAGGTGTTCCAAGCTACCAAAATACTACTGGTTTTCTGAATACTCGGCAAATTTTTTTTCATCCGACCTTGATGATCTCTGTGGTAATGATCAGTTCACTAAGTCCACTTAGCTGCCCAATTTTCACTCTTCTAGGATGAAGCGTTCGTTACCAGTAACACTTTGAATTTTTAGGTTTCACTCTATTTCCTCCTATACAGATAGATGTGTTTTTTAAGTCTAAATCAAACACGGTTTGTGCTAGCTCCTTGAAACTTGACAGAATAAAGTAGTTCTAAGTTCTGTCTTTGTGGTTTGTTTCCTCTTGAAATAGCCACAAGCAAAGACTGCGTAAAACACATTCATTGGAAAGGTGTTCCAAGCTTCCAAAATACGACTGGTTTTCTGAATACTCGGCAAATTTTTTTCATCCGACCTTGATGATCTCTGTGGTAATGATCAGTTCACTAAGTCCACTTAGCTGCCCAATTTTCACTCTTCTAGGATGAAGCGTTCGTTACCAGTAACAGTTTGAATTTTTAGGTTTCATTCTATTTCCTCCTATACAGATAGATGTGTTTTTTAAGTCTAAATCAAACAAGTTTGTGCTAGCTGTTTGAAACTTGACAAAATAAAGTAGTTCTAAGTTCTGTCTTTGTGGTTTGTTTCCTCTTGAAATAGCCACAAGCAAAGACTGCGTAATACACCTTCATTGGAAAGGTGTGCCAAGCTTCCAAAAAACTACTGGTTTTCGGAATACTCGGCAAATTTTTTTTCACCCGACATTGATGATCTCTGTGGTAATGATCAGTTCACTAAGTCCACTTAGCTGCCCAATTTTCACTCTTCTAGGATGAAGCGTTCGTTACCAGTAACAGTTTGAATTTTTAGGTTTCACTCAATTTCCTCCTATACAGATAGATGTGTTTTTTAAGTCTAAATCAAACACGGTTTGTGCTAGCTCCTTCAAAATTGACAAAATAAAGTAGTTCTAAGTTCTGTCTTTGTGGTTTGTTTCCTCTTGAAATAGCCACAAGCAAAGACTGCGTAAAACACCTTTATTGGAAAGGTGTTCCACGCTACCAAAATACTACTGGTTTTCTGAATACTCGGCAAATTTTTTTTCACCCGACCTTGATGATCTCTGTGGTAATGATCAGTTCACTAAGTCCACTTAGCTGCCCAATTTTCACTCTTCTAGGATGAAGCGTTCGTTACCAGTAACACTTTGAATTTTTAGTTTTCACTCTATTTCCTCCTATACAGATAGATGGGTTTTTTAAGTCTAAATCAAACACGGTTTGTGCTAGCTCCTTGAAACTTGACAAAATAAAGTAGTTCTAAGTTCTGTCTTTGTGGTTTGTTTCCTCTTGAAATAGCCACAAGCAAAGACTGCGTAAAACACATTCATTGGAAAGGTGTTCCAAGCTTCCAAAATACGACTGGTTTTCTGAATACTCGGCAAATTTTTTTCATCCGACCTTGATGATCTCTGTGGTAATGATCAGTTCACTAAGTCCACTTAGCTGCCCAATTTTCACTCTTCTAGGATGAAGCGTTCGTTACCAGTAACAGTTTGAATTTTTAGGTTTCATTCTATTTCCTCCTATACAGATAGATGTGTTTTTTAAGTCTAAATCAAACAAGTTTGTGCTAGCTGTTTGAAACTTGACAAAATAAAGTAGTTCTAAGTTCTGTCTTTGTGGTTTGTTTCCTCTTGAAATAGCCACAAGCAAAGACTGCGTAATACACCTTCATTGGAAAGGTGTGCCAAGCTTCCAAAAAACTACTGGTTTTCGGAATACTCGGCAAATTTTTTTTCACCCGACATTGATGATCTCTGTGGTAATGATCAGTTCACTAAGTCCACTTAGCTGCCCAATTTTCACTCTTCTAGGATGAAGCGTTCGTTACCAGTAACAGTTTGAATTTTTAGGTTTCACTCAATTTCCTCCTATACAGATAGATGTGTTTTTTAAGTCTAAATCAAACACGGTTTGTGCTAGCTCCTTCAAAATTGACAAAATAAAGTAGTTCTAAGTTCTGTCTTTGTGGTTTGTTTCCTCTTGAAATAGCCACAAGCAAAGACTGCGTAAAACACCTTTATTGGAAAGGTGTTCCACGCTACCAAAATACTACTGGTTTTCTGAATACTCGGCAAATTTTTTTTCATCCGACCTTGATGATCTCTGTGGTAATGATCAGTTCACTAAGTCCACTTAGCTGCCCAATTTTCACTCTTCTAGGATGAAGCGTTCGTTACCAGTAACACTTTGAATTTTTAGTTTTCACTCTATTTCCTCCTATACAGATAGATGGGTTTTTTAAGTCTAAATCAAACACGGTTTGTGCTAGCTCCTTGAAACTTGACAAAATAAAGTAGTTCTAAGTTCTGTCTTTGTGGTTTGTTTCCTCTTGAAATAGCCACAAGCAAAGACTGCGTAAAACACATTCATTGGAAAGGTGTTCCAAGCTTCCAAAATACGACTGGTTTTCTGAATACTCGGCAAATTTTTTTCATCCGACCTTGATGATCTCTGTGGTAACGATCAGTTCACTAAGTCCACTTAGCTGCCCAATTTTCACTCTTCTAGGATGAAGCGTTCGTTACCAGTAACAGTTTGAATTTTTAGGTTTCACTCTATTTCCTCCTATACAGATAGATGTGTTTTTTAAATCTAAATCAAACACGGTTTGTGCTAGCTCCTTGAAACTTGACAAAATAAAGTAGTTCTAAGTTCTGTCTTTGTGGTTTGTTTCCTCTTGAAATAGCCACAAGCAAAGACTGCGTAAAACACCTTTATTGGAAAGGTGTTCCAAGCTACCAAAATACTACTGGTTTTCTGAATACTCGGCAAATTTTTTTTCATCCGACCTTGATGATCTCTGTGGTAATGATCAGTTTACTTAGTCCACTTAGCTGCCCAATTTTCACTCTTCTAGGATGAAGCGTTCGTTACCAGTAACAGTTTGAGTTTTTAGGTTTCACTCTATTTCCTCATATATAGATAGATGTGTTTGGAAGTCTAAATCAAACACGGTTTGTGCTAGCTTTTTGAAACTTGACAAAATAAAGTAGTTCTAAGTTCTGCCTTTGTGGTTTGTTTCCTCTTGAAATAGGCACAAGCAAAGACTGCGTAAAACACATTCATTGGAAAGGTGTGCCAAGCTTCCAAAAAACTACTGGTTTTCGGAATACTCAGCAAATTTTTTTTCACCCGACCTTGATGATCTCTGTGGTAATGATCAGTTCACTATGTCCACTTAGCTGCCCAATTTTCACTCTTCTAGGATGATGCGTTCGTTACCAGTAACAGTTTGAATTTTTAGGTTTCACTCAATTTCCTCCTATACAGATAGATGTGTTTTTTAAGTCTAAATCAAACACGGTTTGTGCTAGCTCCTTCTAAATTGACAAAATAAAGTAGTTCTAAGTTCTGTCTTTGTGGTTTGTTTCCTCTTGAAATAGCCAGAAGCAAAGACTGCGTAAAACACCTTTATTGGAAAGGTGTTCCAAGCTACCAAAATACTACTGGTTTTCTGAATACTCGGCAAATTTTTTTTCATCCGACCTTGATGATCTCTGTGGTAATGATCAGTTCACTAAGTCCACTTAGCTGCCCAATTTTCACTCTTCTAGGATGAAGCATTCGTTACCAGTAACTGTTTGAATTTTTAGGTTTCACTCTATTTCCTCCTATACAGATAGATGTGTTTTTTAAGTCTAAATCAAACACGGTTTGTGCTAGCTCCTTGAAACTTGACAAAATAAAGTAGTTCTACGTTCTGTCTTTGTGGTTTGTTTCCTCTTGAAATAGCCACAAGCAAAGACTGCGTAAAACACATTCATTGGAAAGGTGTGCCAAGCTTCCAAAATACTACTGGTTTTCTGAATACTCGGCAAATTTTTTTTCATCCGACCTTGATGATCTCTGTGGTAATGATCAGTTCACTAACTCCACTTAGCTGCCCAACTTTCACTCTTCTAGGATGAAGCGTTCGTTACCAGTAACAGTTTGAATTTTTAGGTTTCACTCTATTTCCTCCTATACAGATAGATAATTTTTAAGTCTAAATCAAACACGGTTTGTGCTAGCTCCTTGAAACTTGACAAAATAAAGTAGTTCTAAGTTCTGTCTTTGTGGTTTGTTTCCTCTTGAAATAGCCACAAGCAAAGACTGCGTAAAACACCTTCATTGGAAAGGTGTGCCAAGCTTCCAAAAAACTACTGGTTTTCTGAATACTCGGCAAATTTTTTTTCATCCGACCCTGATGATCTCTGTGGTAATGATCAGTTTACTTAGTCCACTTAACTGCCCAATATTCACTCTTCTAGGATGAAGCGTTCGTTACCAGTAACAGTTTGAATTTTTAGGTTTCACTGTATTTCCTCCTATACAGATAGATGTGTTTTTTAAGTCTAAATCAAACACGGTTTGTGCTAGCTCCTTGAAACTTGACAAAATAAAGTAGTTCTAAGTTCTGTCTTTGTGGTTTGTTTCCTCTTGAAATAGCCACAAGCAAAGACTGCGTAAAACACCTTCATTGGAAAGGTGGGCCAAGCTTCAAAAAAACTACTTGTTTTCTGAATACTCGGCAAATTTTTTTTCATCCGACCTTGATGATCTCTGTGGTAATGATCAGTTTACTTAGTCCACTTAGCTGCCCAATTTTCACTCTTCCAAGATGAAGCGTTCGTTACCAGTAACAGTTTGAGTTTTTAGGTTTCACTCTATTTCCTCCTATATAGATAGATGTGTTTGGAAGTCTAAATCAAACACGGTTTGTGCTAGCTTTTTGAAACTTGACAAAATAAAGTAGTTCTAAGTTCTGTCTTTGTGGTTTGTTTCCTCTTGAAATAGGCACAAGCAAAGACTGCGTAAAACACATTCATTGGAAAGGTGTGCCAAGCTTCCAAAAAACTACTGGTTTTCGGAATACTCAGCAAATTTTTTTTCACCCGACCTTGATGATCTCTGTGGTAATGATCAGTTCACTATGTCCACTTAGCTGCCCAATTTTCACTCTTCTAGGATGATGCGTTCGTTACCAGTAACAGTTTGAATTTTTAGGTTTCACTCAATTTCCTCCTATACAGATAGATGTGTTTTTTAAGTCTAAATCAAACACGGTTTGTGCTAGCTCCTTCAAAATTGACAAAATAAAGTAGTTCTAAGTTCTGTCTTTGTGGTTTGTTTCCTCTTGAAATAGCCACAAGCAAAGACTGCGTAAAACACCTTTATTGGAAAGGTGTTCCAAGCTACCAAAATACTACTGGTTTTCTGAATACTCGGCAAATTTTTTTTCATCCGACCTTGATGATCTCTGTGGTAATGATCAGTTCACTAAGTCCACTTAGCTGCCCAATTTTCACTCTTCTAGGAAGAAGCATTCGTTACCAGTAACTGTTTGAATTTTTATGTTTCACTCTATTTCCTCCTATACAGATAGATGTGTTTTTTAAGTCTAAATCAAACACGGTTTGTGCTAGCTCCTTGAAACTTGACAAAATAAAGTAGTTCTACGTTCTGTCTTTGTGGTTTGTTTCCTCTTGAAATAGCCACAAGCAAAGACTGCGTAAAACACATTCATTGGAAAGGTGTGCCAAGCTTCCAAAATACTACTGGTTTTCTGAATACTCGGCAAATTTTTTTTCATCCGACCTTGATGATCTCTGTGGTAATGATCAGTTCACTAACTCCACTTAGCTGCCCAACTTTCACTCTTCTAGGATGAAGCGTTCGTTACCAGTAACAGTTTGAATTTTTAGGTTTCACTCTATTTCCTCCTATACAGATAGATAATTTTTAAGTCTAAATCAAACACGGTTTGTGCTAGCTCCTTGAAACTTGACAAAATAAAGTAGTTCTAAGTTCTGTCTTTGTGGTTTGTTTCCTCTTGAAATAGCCACAAGCAAAGACTGCGTAAAACACCTTTATTGGAAAGGTGTTCCAAGCTTCCAAAATACTACTGGTTTTCTGAATACTCGGCAAATTTTTTTTCATCCGACCTTGATGATCTCTGTGGTAATGATCAGTTCACTAAGTCCACTTAGCTGCCCAATTTTCACTCTTCTAGGATGAAGCGTTCGTTACCAGTAACAGTTTGAATTTTTAGGTTTCACTCTATTTCCTCCTATACAGATAGATGTGTTTTTTAAATCTAAATCAAACACGGTTTGTGCTAGCTCCTTGAAACTTGACAAAATAAAGTAGTTCTAAGTTCTGTCTTTGTGGTTTGTTTCCTCTTGAAATAGCCACAAGCAAAGACTGCGTAAAACACCTTCATTGGAAAGGTGTGCCAAGCTTCCAAAAAACTACTGGTTTCCTGAATACTCGGCAAATTTTTTTTTCATCCGACCTTGATGATCTCTGTGGTAATGATCAGTTTACTTAGTCCACTTAGCTGCCCAATATTCACTCTTCTAGGATGAAGCGTTCGTTACCAGTAACAGTTTGAGTTTTTAGGTTTCACTCTATTTCCTCCTATATAGATAGATGTGTTTGGAAGTCTAAATCAAACACGGTTTGTGCTAGCTTTTTGAAACTTGACAAAATAAAGTAGTTCTAAGTTCTGTCTTTGTGGTTTGTTTCCTCTTGAAATAGGCACAAGCAAAGACGGCGTAAAACACATTCATTGGAAAGGTGTGCCAAGCTTCCAAAAACCTACTGGTTTTCGGAATACTCAGCAAATTTTTTTTCACCCGACATTGATGATCTCTGTGGTAATGATCAGTTCACTAAGTCCACTTAGCTGCCCAATTTTCACTCTTCTAGGATGAAGCGTTCGTTACCAGTAACAGTTTGAATTTTTAGGTTTCACTCAATTTCCTCCTATACAGATAGATGTGTTTTTTAAGTCTAAATCAAACACGGTTTGTGCTAGCTCCTTCAAAATTGACAAAATAAAGTAGTTCTAAGTTCTGTCTTTGTGGTTTGTTTCCTCTTGAAATAGCCACAAGCAAAGACTGCGTAAAACACCTTTATTGGAAAGGTGTTCCAAGCTACCAAAATACTACTGGTTTTCTGAATACTCGGCAAATTTTTTTTCATCCGACCTTGATGATCTCTGTGGTAATGATCAGTTCACTAAGTCCACTTAGCTGCCCAATTTTCACTCTTCTAGGATGAAGCGTTCGTTACCAGTAACACTTTGAATTTTTAGGTTTCACTCTATTTCCTCCTATACAGATAGATGTGTTTTTTAAGTCTAAATCAAACACGGTTTGTGCTAGCTCCTTGAAACTTGACAAAATAAAGTAGTTCTAAGTTCTGTCTTTGTGGTTTGTTTCCTCTTGAAATAGCCACAAGCAAAGACTGCGTAAAACACCTTCATTGGAAAGGTGTGCCAAGCTTCCAAAAAACTACTGGTTTTCTGAATACTCGGCAAATTTTTTTTCATCCGAACTTGATGATCTCTGTGGTAATGATCAGTTTACTTAGTCCACTTAGCTGCCCAATATTCACTCTTCTAGGATGAAGCGTTCGTTACCAGTAACAGTTTGAGTTTTTAGGTTTCACTCTATTTCCTCCTATATAGATAGATGTGTTTGGAAGTCTAAATCAAACACGGTTTGTGCTAGCTTTTTGAAACTTGACAAAATAAAGTAGTTCTAAGTTCTGTCGTTGTGGTTTGTTTCCTCTTGAAATAGGCACAAGCAAAGACTGCGTAAAACACATTCATTGGAAAGGTGTGCCAAGCTTTCAAAAAACTACTGGTTTCGGAATACTCAGCAAATTTTTTTTTCACCCGACCTTGATGATCTCTGTGGTAATGATCAGTTCACTAAGTCCACTTAGCTGCCCAATTTTCACTCTTCTAGAATGAAGCGTTCGTTACCAGTAACAGTTTGAATTTTTAGGTCTCACTCAATTTCCTTCTATACAGATAGATGTGTTTTTTAAGTCTAAATCAAACACGGTTTGTGCTAGCTCCTTCAAAATTGACAAAATAAAGTAGTTCTAAGTTCTGTCTTTGTGGTTTGTTTCCTCTTGAAATAGCCACAAGCAAAGACTGCGTAAAACACCTTTATTGGAAAGGTGTTCCAAGCTACCAAAATACTACTGGTTTTCTGAACTCGGCAAATTTTTTTTCATCCGACCTTGATGATCTCTGTGGTAATGATCAGTTTACTTAGTCCACTTAGCTGCCCAATTTTCTCTCTTCTAGGATGAAGCGTTCGTTACCAGTAACAGTTTGAGTTTTTAGGTTTCACTCTATTTCCTCCTATATAGATAGATGTGTTTGGAAGTCTAAATCAAACACGGTTTGTGCTAGCTTTTTGAAACTTGACAAAATACAGTAGTTCTAAGTTCTGTCTTTGTGGTTTGTTTCCTCTTGAAATAGCCACAAGCAAAGACTGCGTAAAACACATTCATTGGAAAGGTGTGCCAAGCTTCCAAAAAACTACTGGTTTTCTGAATACTCGGCAAATTTTTTTTCATCCGACCTTGATGATCTCTGTGGTAATGATCAGTTCACTAAGTCCACTTAGCTGCCCAATTTTCACTCTTCTAGGATGAAGCGTTTGTTACCAGTAACAGTTTGAATTTTTAGGTTTCACTCTATTTCCTCCTATACAGATAGATGTGTTTTTTAAGTCTAAATCAAACACGGTTTGTGCTAGCTCCTTGAAACTTGACAAAATAAAGATGTTCTAAGTTCTGTCTTTGTGGTTTGTTTCCTCTTGAAATAGCCACAAGCAAACACTGCGTAAAACACCTTCATTGGAAAGGTGTGCCAAGCTTCCAAAAAACTACTGGTTTTCTGAATACTCGGCAAATTTTTTTTCATCCGACCTTGATGATCTCTGTGGTAATGATCAGTTTACTTAGTCCACTTAGCTGCCCAATATTCACTCTTCTAGGATGAAGCGTTCGTTACCACTAACAGTTTGAGTTTTTAGGTTTCACTCTATTTCCTCCTATATAGATAGATGTGTTTTTTAAGTCTAAATCAAACACGATTTGTGCTAGCTCCTTGAAACTTGACAAAATAAAGTAGTTCTAAGTTCTGTCTTTGTGGTTTGTTTCCTATTGAAATAGCCGCAAGCAAAGACTGCGTAAAACACATTCATTGGAAAGGTGTTCCAAGCTTCCAAAATACTACTGGTTCTCTGAATACTCGGCAAATTTTTTTTCATCCGACCTTGATGATCTCTGTGGTAATGATCAGTTCACTAAGTCCACTTAGCTGCCCAACTTTCACTTTTCTAGGATGAAGGGTTCGTTACCAGTAACAGTTTGAATTTTTAGGTTTCACTCTATTTCCTCCTATACAGATAGATGTGTTTTTTAAGTCTAAATCAAACACGGTTTGTGCTAGCTCCATACAGATAGATGTGTTTTTTAAGTCTAAATCTAACACGGTTTGTGCTAGCTCCTTGAAACTTGACAAAATAAAGTAGTTCTAAGTTCTGTCTTTGTGGTTTGTTTCCTCTTGAAATAGCCACAAGCAAAGACTGCGTAAAACACCTTCATTGGAAAGGTGTGCCAAGCTTCCAAAATACTACTGGTTTTCTGAATACTCGGCAAATTGTTTTTCATCCGACCTTGATGATCTCTGTGGTAATGATCAGTTCACTAAGTCCACTTAGCTGCCCAACTTTCACTTTTCTAGGATGAAGGGTTCGTTACCAGTAACAGTTTGAATTTTTAGGTTTCACTCTATTTCCTCCTATACAGATAGATGTGTTTTTTAAGTCTAAATCAAACACGGTTTGTGCTAGCTCCATACAGATAGATGTGTTTTTTAAGTCTAAATCTAACACGGTTTGTGCTAGCTCCTTGAAACTTGACAAAATAAAGTAGTTCTAAGTTCTGTCTTTGTGGTTTGTTTCCTCTTGAAATAGCCACAAGCAAAGACTGCGTAAAACACCTTTATTGGAAAGGTGTTCCAAGCTACCAAAATACTACTGGTTTTCTGAATACTCGGCAAATTTTTTTTCATCCGACCTTGATGATCTCTGTGGTAATGATCAGTTCACTAAGTCCACTTAGCTGCCCAATTTTCACTCTTCTAGGATGAAGCATTCGTTACCAGTAACTGTTTGAATTTTTATGTTTCACTCTATTTCCTCCTATACAGATAGATGTGTTTTTTAAGTCTAAATCAAACACGGTTTGTGCTAGCTCCTTGAAACTTGACAAAATAAAGTAGTTCTACGTTCTGTCTTTGTGGTTTGTTTCCTCTTGAAATAGCCACAAGCAAAGACTGCGTAAAACACATTCATTGGAAAGGTGTGCCAAGCTTCCAAAATACTACTGGTTTTCTGAATACTCGGCAAATTTTTTTTCATCCGACCTTGATGATCTCTGTGGTAATGATCAGTTCACTAACTCCACTTAGCTGCCCAACTTTCACTCTTCTAGGATGAAGCGTTCGTTACCAGTAACAGTTTGAATTTTTAGGTTTCACTCTATTTCCTCCTATACAGATAGATAATTTTTAAGTCTAAATCAAACACGGTTTGTGCTAGCTCCTTGAAACTTGACAAAATAAAGTAGTTCTAAGTTCTGTCTTTGTGGTTTGTTTCCTCTTGAAATAGCCACAAGCAAAGACTGCGTAAAACACCTTTATTGGAAAGGTGTTCCAAGCTTCCAAAATACTACTGGTTTTCTGAATACTCGGCAAATTTTTTTTCATCCGACCTTGATGATCTCTGTGGTAATGATCAGTTCACTAAGTCCACTTAGCTGCCCAATTTTCACTCTTCTAGGATGAAGCGTTCGTTACCAGTAACAGTTTGAATTTTTAGGTTTCACTCTATTTCCTCCTATACAGATAGATGTGTTTTTTAAATCTAAATCAAACACGGTTTGTGCTAGCTCCTTGAAACTTGACAAAATAAAGTAGTTCTAAGTTCTGTCTTTGTGGTTTGTTTCCTCTTGAAATAGCCACAAGCAAAGACTGCGTAAAACACCTTCATTGGAAAGGTGTGCCAAGCTTCCAAAAAACTACTGGTTTCCTGAATACTCGGCAAATTTTTTTTTCATCCGACCTTGATGATCTCTGTGGTAATGATCAGTTTACTTAGTCCACTTAGCTGCCCAATATTCACTCTTCTAGGATGAAGCGTTCGTTACCAGTAACAGTTTGAGTTTTTAGGTTTCACTCTATTTCCTCCTATATAGATAGATGTGTTTGGAAGTCTAAATCAAACACGGTTTGTGCTAGCTTTTTGAAACTTGACAAAATAAAGTAGTTCTAAGTTCTGTCTTTGTGGTTTGTTTCCTCTTGAAATAGGCACAAGCAAAGACGGCGTAAAACACATTCATTGGAAAGGTGTGCCAAGCTTCCAAAAACCTACTGGTTTTCGGAATACTCAGCAAATTTTTTTTCACCCGACATTGATGATCTCTGTGGTAATGATCAGTTCACTAAGTCCACTTAGCTGCCCAATTTTCACTCTTCTAGGATGAAGCGTTCGTTACCAGTAACAGTTTGAATTTTTAGGTTTCACTCAATTTCCTCCTATACAGATAGATGTGTTTTTTAAGTCTAAATCAAACACGGTTTGTGCTAGCTCCTTCAAAATTGACAAAATAAAGTAGTTCTAAGTTCTGTCTTTGTGGTTTGTTTCCTCTTGAAATAGCCACAAGCAAAGACTGCGTAAAACACCTTTATTGGAAAGGTGTTCCAAGCTACCAAAATACTACTGGTTTTCTGAATACTCGGCAAATTTTTTTTCATCCGACCTTGATGATCTCTGTGGTAATGATCAGTTCACTAAGTCCACTTAGCTGCCCAATTTTCACTCTTCTAGGATGAAGCGTTCGTTACCAGTAACACTTTGAATTTTTAGGTTTCACTCTATTTCCTCCTATACAGATAGATGTGTTTTTTAAGTCTAAATCAAACACGGTTTGTGCTAGCTCCTTGAAACTTGACAAAATAAAGTAGTTCTAAGTTCTGTCTTTGTGGTTTGTTTCCTCTTGAAATAGCCACAAGCAAAGACTGCGTAAAACACCTTCATTGGAAAGGTGTGCCAAGCTTCCAAAAAACTACTGGTTTTCTGAATACTCGGCAAATTTTTTTTCATCCGAACTTGATGATCTCTGTGGTAATGATCAGTTTACTTAGTCCACTTAGCTGCCCAATATTCACTCTTCTAGGATGAAGCGTTCGTTACCAGTAACAGTTTGAGTTTTTAGGTTTCACTCTATTTCCTCCTATATAGATAGATGTGTTTGGAAGTCTAAATCAAACACGGTTTGTGCTAGCTTTTTGAAACTTGACAAAATAAAGTAGTTCTAAGTTCTGTCGTTGTGGTTTGTTTCCTCTTGAAATAGGCACAAGCAAAGACTGCGTAAAACACATTCATTGGAAAGGTGTGCCAAGCTTTCAAAAAACTACTGGTTTCGGAATACTCAGCAAATTTTTTTTTCACCCGACCTTGATGATCTCTGTGGTAATGATCAGTTCACTAAGTCCACTTAGCTGCCCAATTTTCACTCTTCTAGGATGAAGCGTTCGTTACCAGTAACAGTTTGAATTTTTAGGTCTCACTCAATTTCCTTCTATACAGATAGATGTGTTTTTTAAGTCTAAATCAAACACGGTTTGTGCTAGCTCCTTCAAAATTGACAAAATAAAGTAGTTCTAAGTTCTGTCTTTGTGGTTTGTTTCCTCTTGAAATAGCCACAAGCAAAGACTGCGTAAAACACCTTTATTGGAAAGGTGTTCCAAGCTACCAAAATACTACTGGTTTTCTGAATACTCGGCAAATTTTTTTTCATCCGACCTTGATGATCTCTGTGGTAATGATCAGTTTACTTAGTCCACTTAGCTGCCCAATTTTCACTCTTCTAGGATGAAGCGTTCGTTACCAGTAACAGTTTGAGTTTTTAGGTTTCACTCTATTTCCTCCTATATAGATAGATGTGTTTGGAAGTCTAAATCAAACACGGTTTGTGCTAGCTTTTTGAAACTTGACAAAATACAGTAGTTCTAAGTTCTGTCTTTGTGGTTTGTTTCCTCTTGAAATAGCCACAAGCAAAGACTGCGTAAAACACATTCATTGGAAAGGTGTGCCAAGCTTCCAAAAAACTACTGGTTTTCTGAATACTCGGCAAATTTTTTTTCATCCGACCTTGATGATCTCTGTGGTAATGATCAGTTCACTAAGTCCACTTAGCTGCCCAATTTTCACTCTTCTAGGATGAAGCGTTTGTTACCAGTAACAGTTTGAATTTTTAGGTTTCACTCTATTTCCTCCTATACAGATAGATGTGTTTTTTAAGTCTAAATCAAACACGGTTTGTGCTAGCTCCTTGAAACTTGACAAAATAAAGATGTTCTAAGTTCTGTCTTTGTGGTTTGTTTCCTCTTGAAATAGCCACAAGCAAACACTGCGTAAAACACCTTCATTGGAAAGGTGTGCCAAGCTTCCAAAAAACTACTGGTTTTCTGAATACTCGGCAAATTTTTTTTCATCCGACCTTGATGATCTCTGTGGTAATGATCAGTTTACTTAGTCCACTTAGCTGCCCAATATTCACTCTTCTAGGATGAAGCGTTCGTTACCAGTAACAGTTTGAGTTTTTAGGTTTCACTCTATTTCCTCCTATATAGATAGATGTGTTTTTTAAGTCTAAATCAAACACGATTTGTGCTAGCTCCTTGAAACTTGACAAAATAAAGTAGTTCTAAGTTCTGTCTTTGTGGTTTGTTTCCTATTGAAATAGCCGCAAGCAAAGACTGCGTAAAACACATTCATTGGAAAGGTGTTCCAAGCTTCCAAAATACTACTGGTTCTCTGAATACTCGGCAAATTTTTTTTCATCCGACCTTGATGATCTCTGTGGTAATGATCAGTTCACTAAGTCCACTTAGCTGCCCAACTTTCACTTTTCTAGGATGAAGGGTTCGTTACCAGTAACAGTTTGAATTTTTAGGTTTCACTCTATTTCCTCCTATACAGATAGATGTGTTTTTTAAGTCTAAATCAAACACGGTTTGTGCTAGCTCCATACAGATAGATGTGTTTTTTAAGTCTAAATCTAACACGGTTTGTGCTAGCTCCTTGAAACTTGACAAAATAAAGTAGTTCTAAGTTCTGTCTTTGTGGTTTGTTTCCTCTTGAAATAGCCACAAGCAAAGACTGCGTAAAACACCTTCATTGGAAAGGTGTGCCAAGCTTCCAAAATACTACTGGTTTTCTGAATACTCGGCAAATTGTTTTTCATCCGACCTTGATGATCTCTGTGGTAATGATCAGTTCACTAAGTCCACTTAGCTGCCCAACTTTCACTTTTCTAGGATGAAGGGTTCGTTACCAGTAACAGTTTGAATTTTTAGGTTTCACTCTATTTCCTCCTATACAGATAGATGTGTTTTTTAAGTCTAAATCAAACACGGTTTGTGCTAGCTCCATACAGATAGATGTGTTTTTTAAGTCTAAATCTAACACGGTTTGTGCTAGCTCCTTGAAACTTGACAAAATAAAGTAGTTCTAAGTTCTGTCTTTGTGGTTTGTTTCCTCTTGAAATAGCCACAAGCAAAGACTGCGTAAAACACCTTCATTGGAAAGGTGTGCCAAGCTTCCAAAATACTACTGGTTTTCTGAATACTCGGCAAATTTTTTTTCATCCGACCTTGATGATCTCTGTGGTAATGATCAGTTCACTAAGTCCAGTTAGCTGCCCAACTTTCCCTCTTCTAGGATGAAGCATTCGTTACCAGTAACAGTTTGAATTTTTAGGTTTCACTCTATTTCCTCCTATACAGATAGATGTGTTTTTTAAGTCTAAATCAAACACGGTTTGTGCTAGCTCCTTGAAACTTGACAAAATAAAGTAGTTCTAAGTTCTGTCTTTGTGGTTTGTTTCCTCTTGAAATAGCCACAAGCAAAGACTGCGTAAAACACATTCATTGGAAAGGTGTGCCAAGCTTCCAAAATACTACTGGTTTTCTGAATACTCGGCAAATTTTTTTTCATCCGACCTTGATGATCTCTGTGGTAATGATCAGTTCACTAAGTCCACTTAGCTGCCCAATTTTCACTCTTCTAGGATGAAGCGTACGTTACCAGTAACAGTTTGAAATTTTAGGTTTCACTCTATTTTCTCCTATACAGATAGATGGGTTTTTTAAGTCTAAATCAAACACGGTTTGTGCTAGCTCCTTGAAACTTGACAAAATAAAGTAGTTCTAAGTTCTGTCTTTGTGGTTTGTTTCCTCTTGAAATAGCCACAAGCAAAGACTGCGTAAAACACATTCATTGGAAAGGTGTGCCAAGCTTCCAAAATACTACTGGTTTTCTGAATACTCGGCAAATTTTTTTTCATCCGACCTTGATGATCTCTGTGGTAATGATCAGTTCACTAAGTCCACTTAGCTGCCCAATTTTCACTCTTCTAGGATGAAGCGTTCGTTACCAGTAACAGTTTGAATTTTTAGGTTTCACTCTATTTCCTCCTATACAGATAGATGTGTTTTTTAAGTCTAAATCAAACACGGTTTGTGCTAGCTCCTTGAAACTTGACAAAATAAAGTAGTTCTAAGTTCTGTCTTTGTGGTTTGTTTCCTCTTGAAATAGCCACAAGCAAAGACTGCGTAAAACACCTTCATTGGAAAGGTGTTCCAAGCTTCCAAAATACTACTGGTTTTCTAAATACTCGGCAAATTTTTTTTCATCCGACCTTGATGATCTCTGTGGTAATGATCAGTTCAATAAGTCCACTTAGCTGCCCAATTTTCCCTCTTCTAGGATGAAGCATTCGTTACCAGTAACAGTTTGAATTTTTAGGTTTCACTCTATTTCCTCCTATACAGATAGATGTGTTTTTAAGTCTAAATCAAACACGGTTTGTGCTAGCTCCTTGAAACTTGACAAAATAAAGTAGTTCTAAGTTCTGTCTTTGTGGTTTGTTTCCTCTTGAAATAGCCACAAGCAAAGACTGCGTAAAACACATTCATTGGAAAGGTGTGCCAAGCTTCCAAAATACTACTGGTTTTCTGAATACTCGGCAAATTTTTTTTCATCCGACCTTGATGATCTCTGTGGTAATGATCAGTTCACTAAGTCCACTTAGCTGCCCAATTTTCACTCTTCTAGGATGAAGCGTTCGTTACCAGTAACAGTTTGAATTTTTAGGTTTCACTCTATTTCCTCCTATACAGATAGATGTGTTTTTTAAGTCTAAATCAAACACGGTTTGTGCTAGCTCCTTGAAACTTGACAAAATAAAGTAGTTCTAAGTTCTGTCTTTGTGGCTTGTTTCCTCTTGAAATAGCCACAAGCAAACACTGCGTAAAACACCTTCATTGGAAAGGTGTTTCAAGCTTCCAAAATACTACTGGTTTTCTGAATACTCGGCAAATTTTTTTTCATCCGACCTTGATGATCTCTGTGGTAATGATCAGTTCACTAAGTCCACTTAGCTGCCCAATTTTCCCTCTTCTAGGATGAAGCGTTCGTTACCAGTAACAGTTTGAATTTTTAGGTTTCACTCTATTTCCTCCTATACAGATAGATGTGTTTTTTAAGTCTAAATCAAACACGGTTTGTGCTAGCTCCTTGAAACTTGACAAAATAAAGTAGTTCTAAGTTCTGTCTTTGTCGTTTGTTTCCTCTTGAAATAGCCACAAGCAAACACTGTGTAAAACACCTTTATTGGAAAGGTGTTCCAAGCTTCCAAAATACTACTGGTTTTCTGAATACTCGGCAAATTTTTTTTCATCCGACCTTGATGATCTCTGTGGTAATGATCAGTTCACTAAGTCCACTTAGCTGCCCAATTTTCACTCTTCTAGGATGAAGCGTTCGTTACCAGGAACAGTTTGAATTTTTAGGTTTCACTCTCTTTCCTCCTATACAGATAGATGTGTTTTTTAAGTCTAAATCAAACACGGTTTGTGCTAGCTCCTTGAAACTTGACAAAATAAAGTAGTTCTAAGTTCTGTCTTTGTGGTTTGTTTCCTCTTGAAATAGCCACAAGCAAACACTGCGTAAAACACCTTTATTGGAAAGGTGTTCCAAGCTTCCATAATGCTACTGGTTTTCTGCATACTCGGCAAATTTTTTTTCATCCGACCTTGATGATCTCTGTGGTAACGATCAGTTCGCTAAGTCCACTTAGCTGCCCAATTTTCACTCTTCTAGGATGAAGCGTTCGTTACCAGTAACAGTTTGAATTTTTAGGTTTCACTCTATTTCCTCCTATACAGATAGATGTGTTTTTTAAGTCTAAATCAAACACGGTTTGTGCTAGCTCCTTGAAACTTGACAAAATAAAGTAGTTCTAAGTTCTGTCTTTGTGGTTTGTTTCCTCTTGAAATAGCCACAAGCAAAGACTGCGTAAAACACATTCATTGGAAAGGTGTGCCAAGCTTCCAAAATACTACTGGTTTTCTGAATACTCGGCAAATTTTTTTTCATCCGACCTTGATGATCTCTGTGGTAATGATCAGTTCACTAAGTCCACTTAGCTGCCCAATTTACACTCTTCTAGGATGAAGCGTTCGTTACCAGTAACAGTTTGAATTTTTAGGTTTCACTCTATTTCCTCCTATACAGATAGATGTGTTTTTAAGTCTAAATCAAACACGGTTTGTGCTAGCTCCTTGAAACTTGACAAAATAAAGTAGTTCTAAGTTCTGTCTTTGTGGCTTGTTTCCTCTTGAAATAGCCACAAGCAAACACTGCGTAAAACACCTTCATTGGAAAGGTGTTCCAAGCTTCCAAAATACTGCTGGTTTTCTGAATACTCGGCAAATTTTTTTTCATCCGACCTTGATGATCTCTGTGGTAATGATCAGTTCACTAAGTCCACTTAGCTGCCCAATTTTCACTCTTCTAGGATGAAGCGTTCGTTACCAGTAACAGTTTGAATTTTTAGGTTTCACTCTATTTCCTCCTATACAGATAGATGTGTTTTTTAAGTCTAAATCAAACACGGTTTGTGCTAGCTCCTTGAAACTTGACAAAATAAAGTAGTTCTATGTTCTGTCTTTGTGGTTTGTTTCCTCTTGAAATAGCCACAAGCAAACACTGTGTAAAACACCTTCATTGGAAAGGTGTTCCAAGCTTCCAAAATACTACTGGTTTTCTGAATACTCGGCAAATTATTTTTCATCCGACCTTGATGATCTCTGTGGTAATGATCAGTTCACTAAGTCCACTTAGCTGCCCAATTTTCACTCTTCTAGGATGAAGCGTTCGTTACCAGTAACAGTTTGAATTTTTAGGTTTCACTCTATTTCCTCCTATACAGATAGATGTGTTTTTTAAGTCTAAATCAAACACGGTTTGTGCTAGATCCTTGAAACTTGACAAAATAAAGTAGTTCTAAGTTCTGTCTTTGTGGTTTGTTTCCTATTGAAATAGCCACAAGCAAAGACTGCGTAAAACACATTCATTGGAAAGGTGTGCCAAGCTTCCAAAATACTACTGGTTTTCTGAATACTCGGCAAATTTTTTTTCATCCGACCTTGATGATCTCTGTGGTAATGATCAGTTCACTAAGTCCACTTAGCTGCCCAATTTTCACTCTTCTAGGATGAAGCGTTCGTTACCAGTAACAGTTTGAATTTTTAGGTTTCACTCTATTTCCTCCTATACAGATAGATGTGTTTGGAAGTCTAAATCAAACACGGTTTGTGCTAGATCCTTGAAACTTGACAAAATAAAGTAGTTCTAAGTTCTGTCTTTGTGGTTTGTTTCCTCTTGAAATAGCCACAAGCAAAGACTGCGTAAAACACCTTTATTGGAAAGGTGTTCCAAGCTTCCAAAATACTACTGGTTTTCTGAATACTCGGCAAATTTTTTTTCATCCGACCTTGATGATCTCTGTGGTAATGATCAGTTCACTAAGTCCACTTAGCTGCCCAACTTTCACTCTTCTAGGATGAAGCGTTCGTTACCAGTAACAGTTTGAATTTTTAGGTTTCACTCTATTTTCTCCTATACAGATAGATGTGTTTTTTAAGTCTAAATCAAACACGGTTTGTGCTAGCTCCTTGAAACTTGAAAAAATAAAGTAGTTCTAAGTTCTGTCTTTGTGGTTTGTTTCCTCTTGAAATAGCCACAAGCAAACACTGTGTAAAACACCTTCATTGGAAAGGTGTTCCAAGCTTCCAAAATACTACTGGTTTTCTGAATACTCGGCAAATTTTTTTTCATCCGACCTTGATGATCTCTGTGGTAATGATCAGTTCGCTAAGTCCACTTAGCTGCCCAAATTTCACTCTTCTAGGATGAAGCGTTCGTTACCAGTAACAGTTTGAATTTTTAGGTTTCACTCTATTTCCTCCTATACAGATAGATGTGTTTTTTAAGTCTAAATCAAACACGGTTTGTGCTAGCTCCTTGAAACTTGACAAAATAAAGTAGTTCTAAGTTCTGTCTTTGTGGTTTGTTTCCTCTTGAAATAGCCACAAGCAAATCTGTGTAAAACACCTTCATTGGAAAGGTGTGCCAAGCTGCCAAAAAACTACAGGTTTTCTGAATACTCGGCAAATTTTTTTTCATCCGACCTTGATGATCTCTGTGGCAATGATCAGTTTACTTAGTCCACTTAGCTGCCCAATATTCACTCTTCTAGGATGAAGCGTTCGTTACCAGTAACAGTTTGAGTTTTTAGGTTTCACTCTATTATCTCCTATATAGATAGATGTGTTTGGAAGTCTAAATCAAACACGGTTTGTGCTAGCTCCTTGAAACTTGACAAAATAAAGTAGTTCTAAGTTCTGTCTTTGTGGCTTGTTTCCTCTTGAAATAGCCACAAGCAAACACTGCGTAAAACACATTCATTGGAAAGGTGTGCCAAGCTTCCAAAATACTACTGGTTTTCTGAATACTCGGCAATTTTTTTTTCATCCGACCTTGATGATCTCTGTGGTAACGATCAGTTCGCTAAGTCCACTTAGCTGCCCAATTTTCACTCTTCTAGGATGAAGCGTTCGTTACCAGTAACAGTTTGAATTTTTAGGTTTCACTCTATTTCCTCCTATACAGATAGATGTGTTTTTTAAGTCTAAATCAAACACGGTTTGTGCTAGCTCCTTGAAACTTGACAAAATAAAGTAGTTCTAAGTTCTGTCTTTGTGGTTTGTTTCCTCTTGAAATAGCCACAAGCAAAGACTGCGTAAAACACATTCATTGGAAAGGTGTGCCAAGCTTCCAAAATACTACTGGTTTTCTGAATACTCGGCAAATTTTTTTTCATCCGACCTTGATGATCTCTGTGGTAATGATCAGTTCACTAAGTCCACTTAGCTGCCCAATTTTCACTCCTCTAGGATGAAGCGTTCGTTACCAGTAACAGTTTGAATTTTTAGGTTTCACTCTCTTTCCTACTATACAGATAGATGTGTTTTTTAAGTCTAAATCAAACACGGTTTGTGCTAGCTCCTTGAAACTTGACAAAATAAAGTAGTTCTAAGTTCTGTCTTTGTGGTTTGTTTCCTCTTGAAATAGCCACAAGCAAACACTGTGTAAAACACCTTTATTGGAAAGGTGTTCCAAGCTTCCAAAATACTACTGGTTTTCTGAATACTCGGCAAATTTTTTTTCATCCGACCTTGATGATCTCTGTGGTAATGATCAGTTCACTAAGTCCACTTAGCTGCCCAATTTTCACTCTTCTAGGATGAAGCGTTCGTTACCAGTAACAGTTTGAATTTTTAGGTTTCACTCTATTTCCTCCTATACAGATAGATGTGTTTTTTAAGTCTAAATCAAACACGGTTTGTGCTAGCTCCTTGAAACTTGACAAAATAAAGTAGTTCTAAGTTCTGTCTTTGTGGTTTGTTTCCTCTTGAAATAGCCACAAGCAAAGACTGCGTAAAACACCTTTATTGGAAAGGTGTTCCAAGCTACCAAAATACTACTGGTTTTCTGAATACTCGGCAAATTTTTTTTCATCCGACCTTGATGATCTCTGTGGTAATGATCAGTTCACTAAGTCCACTTAGCTGCCCAATTTTCACTCTTCTAGGATGAAGCGTTCGTTACCAGGAACAGTTTGAATTTTTAGGTTTCACTCTATTTCCTCCTATACAGATAGATGGGTTTTTTAAGTCTAAATCAAACACGGTTTGTGCTAGCTCCTTGAAACTTGACAAAATAAAGTAGTTCTAAGTTCTGTCTTTGTGGTTTGTTTCCTCTTGAAATAGCCACAAGCAAAGACTGCGTAAAACACATTCATTGGAAAGATGTGCCAAGCTTCCAAAATACTACTGGTTTTCTGAATACTCGGCAAATTTTTTTTCATCCGACCTTGATGATCTCTGTGGTAATGATCAGTTCACTAAGTCCACTTAGCTGCCCAATTTTCACTCTTCTAGGATGAAGCGTTCGTTACCAGTAACAGTTTGAATTTTTAGGTTTCACTCTATTTCCTCCTATACAGATAGATGTGTTTTTTAAGTCTAAATCAAACACGGTTTGTGCTAGCTCCTTGAAACTTGACAAAATAAAGTAGTTCTAAGTTCTGTCTTTGTGGCTTGTTTCCTCTTGAAATAGCCACAAGCAAATCTGTGTAAAACACCTTCATTGGAAAGGTGTGCCAAGCTGCCAAAAAACTACAGGTTTTCTGAATACTCGGCAAATTTTTTTTCATCCGACCTTGATGATCTCTGTGGCAATGATCAGTTTACTTAGTCCACTTAGCTGCCCAATATTCACTCTTCTAGGATGAAGCGTTCGTTACCAGTAACAGTTTGAGTTTTTAGGTTTCACTCTATTATCTCCTATATAGATAGATGTGTTTGGAAGTCTAAATCAAACACGGTTTGTGCTAGCTCCTTGAAACTTGACAAAATAAAGTAGTTCTAAGTTCTGTCTTTGTGGCTTGTTTCCTCTTGAAATAGCCACAAGCAAACACTGCGTAAAACACATTCATTGGAAAGGTG